>NW_026045181.1:12500-30000 GCF_943734845.2 Anopheles funestus
AGAGTACCCACAAATAGCACCGAATGGGCCTAACATGGCCAAAAGTACCGATAGAGTACCCACAAATAGCACCGAATGGGCCTAACATGGCCAAAAGTACCGATAGAGCACCCACATATAGCACCCCATTGGCCTAAGTTGGCCAAAAGTACCGATAGAGTACCCACAAAGAGCACCCAATTGGCCTAAGTTGGCCAAAAGTACCGCCAAGTAGCACCATAGAGGCCCGAGTAGAGCGAAATGTGGCCAAATTGAACATTTGAAAATTTTTACAAGTCCAGAAAAATTTTCTAAGTCCAGAAAATTTTCTAAGTCCAAAGAGTTGGACAAATTTCCTTAGGCCCAAAGGTTGCACTGAATGTTCCTAAGTTGGCCATCAGTACCCATGAAGTATCGCGAAGGTTCACCCGAAAGACACAATATGCCCTAAAGTACCCACAGAGTACCCACAAGTTGCACCCAATTGGCCTAAGTTGGCCAAAAGTACCGACAAGTAGCACCATAGAGGCCCGAGTAGAGCGAAATGTGGGCCAAAGTACCGAGTAGTTGCAACAAATGCCCAAATGGATACCAAAATGTGGTACCAAGCACCTAACTGTTGCAACAAATGCTAGCTTTCTGAGCAAAAGCTGTGGACCAATTTCGTAGAAGAACCGCCTAGGCGAAAAGGCAAAAATCGCCGAAGCTGGCCCGCTCGCAGAGCTCGCGGCCAGGAGATACTCATAGGGCGATTTACTAGAGTGGGGAACTTGAGAATTTTTGTGTCCGAGACTTTGGGCAACTTCGCGGCCGCCCCCTTAAAGTAAAAGATTTTCTCTGGGTGCCTAAAATTCGCAATTCCCGCAAAGTCGGGAAGACGTTAAAGTTTTTGCCCAAAAAAATGGCCATCGATTTAAGGTGATCTTTCCAATAAGAAAATGCTTCCTATTTTGAATTTTTTCGAATATTTCCTAAAACTAAAGCGTCGGAGCACATGGCCGTGGAGAAACTTTTGGTAGCTTTTGGCAAGGGCTATCGGATGAAATAATGCGAAAGGCCATCGGAGCGATATTGGATTAATGCGGGCCCATAAACGTACCTAAGAAGTGAAAATTGGTACCTTGCACGCAGGATGCAAGAAATGCTTGAGTGTTAACCAACATCGGTACCAAGTACCTAGGTTATATCGAGTGCGTAGATGGAAGTCGGTACCGAAGGGAAACCTTCCTAGGCTAGGTGCACGCAAGTGAGTATGGATCGATCAGTAGAAAAGATGGGAAGCCATAGGAAAACCTTCCTAGGCTAGGTGCACGCAAGTGAGTATGGATCGATCAGTAGAAAGATGGAAGCCCAAGGAAACCTTCCTAGGCTAGGTGCCACGCAAGTGAGTATGGATCGATCAGTAGAAAGATGGGAAGGCCCAAGGAAACCTTCCTAGGCTAGGTGCACGCAAGTGAGTATGGATCGATCAGTAGAAAGATGGGAAGCCATAGGAAACCTTCCTAGGCTAGGTGCACGCAAGTGAGTATGGATCGATCAGTAGAAAGATGGGAAGCCCAAGGAAACCTTCCTAGGCTAGGTGCACGCAAGTGAGTATGGATCGATCAGTAGAAAGATGGGAAGCCCAAGGAAACCTTCCTAGGCTAGGTGCACGCAAGTGAGTATGGATCGATCAGTAGAAAGATGGGAAGCATAGGAAACCTTCCTAGGCTAGGTGCACGCAAGTGAGTATGGATCGATCAGTAGAAAGATGGGAAGCCCAAGGAAACCTTCCTAGGCTAGGTGCACGCAAGTGAGTATGGATCGATCAGTAGAAAGATGGGAAGCCCAAGGAAACCTTCCTAGGCTAGGTGCACGCAAGTGAGTATGGATCGATCAGTAGAAAGATGGGAAGCCATAGGAAACCTTCCTAGGCTAGGTGCACGCAAGTGAGTATGGATCGATCAGTAGAAAGTGGGAAGCCCAGTACCAAATGCCCTAGTGAAGACCGTAAACGAATATCATGAACCGAGAAGGAGCACCAAATGCCCTAGTGAAGACCGTAAACGAATATCATGAACCGAGAAGGAGCACCAAATGCCCTAGTGAAGACCGTAAACGAATATCAAGAACCGATAAGGAGCACCAAATGCCCTAGTGAAGACCGTAAACGAATATTCATGAACCGATAAGGAGCACCAAATGCCCTAGTGAAGACCGTAAACGAATATCAAGAACCGATAAGGAGCACCAATGCCCTAGTGAAGGACCGTAAACGAATATCATGAACCGATAAGGAGCACCAAATGCCCTAGTGAAGACCGTAAACGGAATATCATGAACCGATAAGGAGCACCAAATGCCCTAGTGAAGACCGTAAACGAATATCATGAACCGATAAGGAGCACCAAATGCCCTAGTGAAGACCGTAAACGAATATCATGAACCGATAAGGAGCACCAAATGCCCTAGTGAAGACCGTAAACGAATATCATGAACCGAGAAGTAGCAACGAATGCCTGAAAATGTACCAAGTCCTCGGTATAGAGTAACGAGAGTTAACCGCCGTGATGTATGCAATGTGGGCAGCCATTGCATGGGTTCTGGGACTTGGTTCGCGAATAACTTTTTTGCTAGACATCGGACAAAGTTGACGTGGAAGAACGAAATGTAGCATTTGATTGCCACCTATCCAAAACTTTTTCAAGATTGAAGATCCGATCGATACAGCCTGAGTTATGGCAAAAGTTGGTTCAAAATTGAGCATTTTTAATGGTGAAAAATCGGTAATCCTCGAATAGCTCCTGTTGGAAGCATCGGACCACATGGTCGTGGAGGAACATATTGTAGCGTGCGGTGTCAAGTATCGACACCCAAAACCGCATGTCCGATGGACGGAAAATGACCAAGTTATAGTGAAAACTTGGTTGCACCAAATTCCCGAAGAAGTGCAACGAGAAGGTGAATGCGATGGTTGTTCGTCGAATAGCTCCGGCCACAGACATGGTAGCGATTAGTGGTGCATGGAAGAAATCTAGCCACAAGTGCCATCTACCCATGGCCAGAAGAAAGTGTGGCCATATCTTGGATACCGGCGGAGCTATGGGGCAAATATGGGCCAAAAATGGTGCAAGTTGGACCAAAAATCCGACCAAGTGCGCGAGGCGCTTTCGTGAATAGCTCCGGCCACAGACCTGGTAGCGATTAGTGGTGCATGGAAGAAAACTAGCCACAAGTGCCATCTACCCATGGCCAGAGAAAGTGTGGCCATATCTTGGATACCGGCGGAGCTATGGGGCAAATATGGGCCAAAAATGGTGCAAAGTTGGACCAAAAATCCGAAAAAGTACCTAGGTAAATGCGATGGTTGTTCGTCGAATAGCTCCGGCCAGAGACATGGTAGCGATTAGTGGTGCATGGAAGAAATCTAGCCACAAGTGCCATCTACCCATGGCCAGAACAAAGTGTGGCCATATCTTGGATACCGGCGGAGCTATGGGGCAAAAACGGGCCAACAATGGTGCCAGGTGGACCAAAAATCCGACCAAGTGCGCGAGGCGCTTTCGTGAATAGCTCCGGCCACAGACATGGTAGCGATTAGTGGTGCATGGAAGAAATCTAGCCACAAGTGCCATCTACCCAGGGCCAGAAGAAAGTGTGGCCATATCTTGGATACCGGCGGAGCTATGGGGCAAATATGGGCCAAAAATGGTGCAAGTTGGACCAAAAATCCGAAAAAGTACCTAGGTAAATGCGATGGTTTTTCGTCGAATAGCTCCGGCCACAGACATGGTAGCGATTAGTGGTGCATGGAAGAAATCTAGCCACAAGATGCCATCTACCCATGGCCAGAAGAAAGTGTGGCCATATCTTGGATACCGGCGGAGCTATGGGGCAAATATGGGCCAAAAATGGTGCAAGTTGGACCAAAAATCCGACCAAGTGCGCGAGGCGCTTTCGTGAATAGCTCCGGCCACAGACATGGTAGCGATTAGTGGTGCATGGAAGAAATCTAGCCACAAGTGCCATCTACCCATGGCCAGAAGAAAGTGTGGCGCTATCTTGGATACCGGCGGAGCTATGGGGCAAATATGGGCCAAAAATGGTGAAGTTGGACCAAAATCCGACCAAGTGCGCGAGGCGCTTTCGTGAATAGCTCCGGCCACAGACATGGTAGCGATTAGTGGTGCATGGAAGAAATCTAGCCACAAGTGCCATCTAGCCATGGCCAGAAGAAAGTGTGGCCCATATCTTGGATACCGGCGGAGCTATGGGGCAAATATGGGCCAAAAATGGTGCAAGTTGGACCAAAAATCCGAAAAAGTACCTAGGTAAATGCGATGGTTGTTCGTCGAATAGCTCCGCCACAGACATGGTAGCGATTAGTGGTGCATGGAAGAAATCTAGCCACAAGTGCCATCTACCCATGGCCAGAAGAAAGTGTGGCCATATCTTGGATACCGGCGGAGCTATGGGGGCAAATATGGGCCAAAAATGGTGCAAGTTGGACCAAAAATCCGACCAAGTGCGCGAGGCGCTTTCGTGAATAGCTCCGGCCACAGACATGGTAGCGATTAGTGGTGCATGGAAGAAATCTAGCCACAAGTGCCATCTACCCATGGCCAGAAGAAAGTGTGGCCATATCTTGGATACCGGCGGAGCTATGGGGCAAATATGGGCCAAAAATGGTGCAAGTTGGACCAAAAATCCGAAAAAGTACCTAGGTAAATGCGATGGTTGTTCGTCGAATAGCTCCGGCCAGAGACATGGTAGCGATTAGTGGTGCATGGAAGAAATCTAGCCACAAGTGCCATCTACCCATGGCCAGAACAAAGTGTGGCCATATCTTGGATACCGGCGGAGCTATGGGGCAAATACGGGCCAACAATGGTGCCAGGTGGACCAAAAATCCGACCAAGTGCGCGAGGCGCTTTCGTGAATAGCTCCGGCCACAGACATGGTAGCGATTAGTGGTGCCTGGAAGAAATCTAGCCACAAGTGCCATCTACCCTTGGCCAGAAGAAAGTGTGGCCATATCTTGGATACCGGCGGAGCTATGGGCAAATATGGGCCAAAAATGGTGCAAGTTGGACCAAAAAATCCGAAAAAGTACCTAGGTAAATGCGATGGTTGTTCGTCGAATAGCTCCGGCCACAGACATGGTAGCGATTAGTGGTGCATGGAAGAAATCTAGCCACAAGTGCCATCTACCCATGGCCAGAAGAAAGTGTGGCCATATCTTGGATACCGGCGGAGCTATGGGGCAAATATGGGCCAAAATGGTGCAAGTTGGACCAAAAATCCGACCAAGTGCGCGAGGCGCTTTCGTGAATAGCTCCGGCCACAGACATGGTAGCGATTAGTGGTGCATGGAAGAAATCTAGCCACAAGTGCCATCTACCCATGGCCAGAAGAAAGTGTGGCGCTATCTTGGATACCGGCGGAGCTATGGGGCAAATATGGGCCAAAAATGGTGAAGTTGGACCAAAAAATCCGACCAAGTGCGCGAGGCGCTTTCGTGAATAGCTCCGGCCACAGACATGGTAGCGATTAGTGGTGCATGGAAGAAATCTAGCCACAAGTGCCATCTAGCCATGGCCAGAAGAAAGTGTGGCCATATCTTGGATACCGGCGGAGCTATGGGGCAAATATGGGCCAAAAATGGTGCAAGTTGGACCAAAAATCCGAAAAAGTACCTAGGTAAATGCGATGGTTGTTCGTCGAATAGCTCCGGCCACAGACATGGTAGCGATTAGTGGTGCATGGAAGAAATCTAGCCACAAGTGCCATCTACCCATGGCCAGAAGAAAGTGTGGCCATATCTTGGATACCGGCGGAGCTATGGGGCAAATATGGGCCAAAAATGGTGCAAGTTGGACCAAAAATCCGAAAAAGTACCTAGGTAAATGCGATGGTTGTTCGTCGAATAGCTCCGGCCACAGACATGGTAGCGATTAGTGGTGCATGGAAGAAATCTAGCCACAAGTGCCATCTACCCATGGCCAGAAGAAAGTGTGGCGCTATCTGGATACCGGCGGAGCTATGGGGCAAATATGGGCCAAAAATGGTGCCAGGTGGACCAAAAATCCGACCAAGTGCGCAAGGCGCTTTCGTGAATAGCTCCGGCCACAGACATGGTAGCGATTAGTGGTGCATGGAAAGAAATCTAGCCACAAGTGCCATCTACCCATGGCCAGAAGAAAGTGTGGCCATATCTTGGATACCGGCGGAGCTATGGGGCAAATATGGGCCAAAAATGGGTAAAATTGGTACGGTCCAAAGCCAAGGGTAAATTTTTTTATTCCTCTAATAACTTCTAGCACTGACATTGAAATCGGTTGGTGATGTATGGATGAAATGTAGCAAACAGTTGGAACTACCCATAAAATCTTAAAGATTGACGATCCAATGTATAGAACCGGAGTAATGTGCGATACTTGGTGAAAAATCGAGTGAAAAATTAGCTATAAACTGTTTTTGGCCCATAACTCGAATACTAGACATCGGAAGGGGGGGTCGTAGAACGATTTTTTGTTGCCCTATCGATTCCCTATCGAACGAGCAAAAGTTGTTTTTTTGACCAAAAAGGACCCCTACTCTAGTAAAATTGGCCTGATTTTACTAGTCCCCGGTACCCGTACAGGCAAAATGAGCAAAATGCTCAAGTATGAATGGTTTTTGGCCCATAACTCGAATACTAGACGTCGCAGGGGGGTGTCATGGAACAATTTTTGGTAGCCCTTGAAATTATCTATCGAATGACATATACTTGATTTTTTGGCCAAAAAGTTCCCTAGACTAGTAAAAATCGCATCATTTTACTAGAGTCGGGTACCCTGGACGAAAAACCGCTCAAATTGCGGTTTTTGGCTAATAACTCGAATACTAGACGTCGCAGGGGGGTGTCGTGGAACAAGTTTTGGTAGCCCTTGAAATTATCTATCGAATGACATATACTTGATTTTTGGCCAAAAAGTTCCCTAGACTAGTAAAAATCGCATCATTTTACTAGAGTCGGGTACCCTGGACGAAAAACCGCTATAGTTGCGGTTTTTGGCTAATAACTCTAATACTAGACGTCGCAGGGGGGTGTCGTGGAACAATTTTTGGTAGCCCTTGAAATTATCTATCGAATGACATATACTTGATTTTTGGCCAAAAAGTTCCCTAGACTAGTAAAAATCGCATCATTTTACTAGAGTCGGGTACCCTGGACGAAAAACCGCTTAAGTTGCGGTTTTTGGCTAATAACTCGAATACTAGACGTCGCAGGGGGGTGTCGTGGAACAATTTTTGGTAGCCCTTGAAATTATCTATCGAATGACATATACTTGATTTTTTGACCAAAAAGTTCCTAGACTAGTAAAAATCGCATCATTTTACTAGAGTCGGGTACCCTGTACGAAAAACCGCTATAGTTGCGGTTTTTGGCCAATAACTCGAATACTAGACGTCGGAGTTGGGTGCCGTAGAACAATTTTTTGTAGCCCTTGAAATTACCTTTCGAATGATATATAGTGGTTTTTTGGTCAAACAGTGACCCCGAGACTAGTAACCCTCCATACACAAAACCGCCTAAAAAGTTTTGGTTTTGCAAAATTTTGAAAAGTGCGTCAAAAAAATTTTTTCAAAAAGTACCAAATCGTGATCAGAACTCACTATAGACCATAAAAAGTGAAATCCGATGGTCATTTGCAACACTTGGTCAATCGAGAAAAATTTCACTTTTTTACTAGAGTCGGGTACCCTGAACGAAAAATCGCTCAAGTGATGGTTTTTGGCCAATAACTCGAATACTAGACGTCGGAGGGGGGTGCCGTAGAACAATTTTTTGTAGCCCTTGAAATTACCTTTCGAATGATATATAGTGGTTTTTTGGTCAAACAGTGACCCCGAGACTAGTAACCCTCCATACACAAAACCGCCTACAAAAACTTTGTTTTGAAAAATTTTGAAAAGTTCAAAAAAATTTTTTTTTCAAAAACTACTAAAACGTGATAAGAACTTACTATAGACCATGAAAAGTGATATCCGATGATAATTTGCAAAAGTTGGTAACTAGTAAAAAATTTCACTTTTTTACTAGAGTCGGTGCAACGAGAAAAAAAAAGTCCGTGATGGAGAAAAATGGCACGTTTTCCACGCCTGTACGCTTTCGTTTTCTATATAGGGGGTAGGTGAGCCAGAAGCATGAATTTGACTGAGTACGTATCTTTATGAATTGGGCCCTTCTAAATCGATTGAGACTACCCCCAGGACGATCGGACGACTGCTTCTGGCTCAAAATGTGGTTTTTAGATTTTGATCGTCAATTATGAGATACGAAATGCTTGGTCTAAGTTGGGAAACGACTTCGGATATTTGTTGGACGTTGTCGTAGAAGGTCCGAGGACCAAGGAAAAGTGATTTCCAAGTGGATTTATGCACTATTAGTCGATGGTAAGATGTGAAATTAGTAGAACTTACCATACAGTTTGCGAAGTTGAAGCAATCGGTTGGTGAATATGGTACTGTCTGTCCAATTTGGTGGTTCGGAATGAGTGAAACGATGTTGATGAGGATAGACGTTCCGATTGCCCCCGATCGGGGAACATATAGTGGTCTTTAAGGTCCAAGTACCTATGTTTTGGTAAGCAGAACTGAGAGTTAAAGGATGAAAGTCGGCCATTCCTAATATCATCCTATCGGTGGTTCGCGAGTTTGTTTGAGGACCGGAGCAGCTCGCGATGAAACGGTCCTAGGGTATTGGTTATCCATCCAAGGAAGAGTAAATGCGATCCTAGATGTGTGTCGTTGGCCGTTCTACCGGTATCGCCTATCGATGAGATATCGACGGGCATGCCTTACTCGAAAGTTGAATTCTAGGATCGATGGTCAAACAGACCTATGAGCGATAAACCAAACTGAACACGTATTGATGTCGGCTTTTCCTATCATTTGATGCCGCAGGTTGTTTAGGGACCGGAGCAACTTGCGGCCGAGACGGTCCCCGGGGGTTTCTTTCTCCAAGGAGTGGGAAACTATTAAGCAAGAGTTGTAGCAAGATACGATCCTCTGATGTGTCGTTGGCCGTTCATGCGGTATCGCCTGTCGATGAGATATCGATGGGCATGCCTTACTCTACCGACCTTCTAATTGAGAGTATTAATCAGGGATCGATGGTCAAACAAGACCAATGAGCGATAAACCCAAACTGAACACGTATTGATGTCGGCTTTTCCTATCATTTGATGCCGCAGGTTGTTTAGGGACCGGAGCAGCTTGCGGCCGAGACGGTCCCCGGGGGTTTCTTTCTCCAAGGAGTGGAAACTATTAAGCAAGAGTTGTAGCAAGATACGATCCTCTGATGTGCTCGTTGGCCGTTCAAGCGGTATCGCCTGTCGATGAGATATCGATGGGCATGCCTTACTCTCCCCGACTGGATTACTGAGAGTTTAATCAGGGATCGATGGTCAAACAGACCAATGAGCGATAAACCAAACTGAACACATATTGATGTCGGCATTTCCTATCATTTGTCGCAGGTTGTTTAGGGACCGGAGCAGCTTGCGACCGAGACGGTCCCCGGGGGTTTCTTTCTCTAAGGAGTGGAAACGATTAAGCAAAAGTCGTAGCAATAATCGATCACCTGATGTGTCGTTGGCCGTTCTTGCGGTATCGCCTGTCGATGAGATATCGATGGGCATGCCTTACTCTCCTGACTGTTTAATTGAGAGTTATAATCAGGGATCGATGGTCAAAAAGGACCTATGAGCGATAAACCAAACTGAACACGTATTGATGTCGGCATTTCCTATCATTTGTCGCAGGTGTTTGGGGGACCGGAGCAGCTTGCGACCGAGACGGTCCCTTCCCGAAAGATGGTGAACCGAGTCGTCTGGCGTAAAAACCGGACGACTCGAAAGGGCTTGACCCTTTCAAGTGAGCGATAATCACATTCTACGCTCAGTTCGACAGCTACAAGGCAATCACTCGCTATGTTCAGAGCTAATACATGCAACATGCCGGCATTGTTTCCACCGACGCATGGATTCAAGACTGGTGCACTTATTAGTTAAACCGTTCGCCTCCGGGTGTTTCGAGTTCAAGTCTGGATGAGGATTGATCTTGCTGGTAATAGCTTGAGCCCCTGAATAAGGGGTCGAAGCGTACATCTTGAGACCATGTACAACATATTACCAAATCGGCACCATGGGTTCGGGTGCAAGTGATGTAACCGTGAAAGATGTTGAGCAGCCCAACATCGGTTTACACACGCATAATAGAAGGCAGCGCTGTCGACTGGTCAGTCGTGTAAGAAGTGTGCATTATCGATCACAAATATATTGGTGATCTGTAGGTTGCGCATACACCATGCCCGGTGTAAAGTGCCGTGGTCCCCCCCGGGGGGCTGCATCAAACCGTTCGCCACGCGAACTACCCAATGGAACGAACTCGATGCATTTAATAAGAAGAAGAGATGATAATGAAACACGGTCGATTTAAAGAGTTGAAAACGTTGAAATGCCTATAAGCAAGTCTTAAGTGGTGGTTTCGTTGTGCCCCAACAAATTGGTGCCTTACCCTACACCAAAGAGCCATTCAACATGGTTCAAGTGAGCGATAATCACGCTCTACGCTCAGTTCGACAGCTGCAAGGCAATCACTCGCTAAGTTCAGAGCTAATACATGCAACACGCCGCTTTGTTTCCACCGACGCATGGATTCAAGACTGGTGCACTTATTAGTTAAACCGTTCGCCTCCGGGTGTTTCGAGTTCAAGTCTGGATGAGGATTGTTCTTGCTGGTAATAGCTTGAGCCCCTGAATAAGGGGCCGAAGCGTACATCTTGAGTAAATGTACAACATATTACCAAATCGGCACCGTGGGTTCTGGTGCAAGTGATGTAACCGTGAAAGATGTTGAGCAGCCCAACATCGGTTTACACACGCATAATAGGAAGGCAGCGCTGTCGACTGGTCAGTCGTGTAAGAAGTGTGCATTATCGATCTCCAATATATGAGCTCAGTATGGACAGCCCAATTGGTAATCCTCGGGACCTCCAGAAAGGAAGCTGGATGAGGATTACCAAATCGAAAGTTGATAAGTGTAGTGGTACCACTTAGTCAACTTGTATCCCGAAAGATGGTGAACCGAGTCGTCTGGCGTAAAAACCGGACGACTCGAAAGGGCTTGACCCTTTCAAGTGAGCGATAATCACATTCTACGCTCAGTTCGACAGCTACAAGGCAATCACTCGCTATGTTCAGAGCTAATACATGCAACATGCCGGCATTGTTTCCACCGACGCATGGATTCAAGACTGGTGCACTTATTAGTTAAACCGTTCGCCTCCGGGTGTTTCGAGTTCAAGTCTGGATGAGGATTGATCTTGCTGGTAATAGCTTGAGCCCCTGAATAAGGGGCCGAAGCGTACATCTTGAGTAAATGTACAACATATTACCAAATCGGCACCGTGGGTTCTGGTGCAAGTGATGTAACCGTGAAAGATGTTGAGCAGCCCAACATCGGTTTACACACGCATAATAGGAAGGCAGCGCTGTCGACTGGTCAGTCGTGTAAGAAGTGTGCATTATCGATCTCCAATATATGAGCTCAGTATGACAGCCCAATTGGTAATCCTCGGGACCCTCCAGAAAGGAAGCTGGATGAGGATTACCAAATCGAAAGTTGATAAGTGTAGTGGTACCACTTAGTCAACTTGTATCCCGAAAGATGGTGAACCGAGTCGTCTGGCGTAAAAACCGGGACGACTCGAAAGGGCTTGACCCTTTCCAAGTGAGCGATAATCACATTCTACGCTCAGTTCGACAGCTACAAGGCAATCACTCGCTATGTTCAGAGCTAATACATGCAACATGCCGGCATTGTTTCCACCGACGCATGGATTCAAGACTGGTGCACTTATTAGTTAAACCGTTCGCCTCCGGGTGTTTCGAGTTCAAGTCTGGATGAGGATTGATCTTGCTGGTAATAGCTTGAGCCCCTGAATAAGGGGTCGAAGCGTACATCTTGAGACCATGTACAACATATTACCAAATCGGCACCATGGGTTCGGGTGCAAGTGATGTAACCGTGAAAGATGTTGAGCAGCCCAACATCGGTTTACACACGCATAATAGGAAGGCAGCGCTGTCGACTGGTCAGTCGTGTAAGAAGTGGTGCATTATCGATCACAAATAATCTGTAGGTTGCGCATACACCATGCCCGGTGTAAAGTGCCGTGGTCCCCCCCGGGGGGCTGCATCAAACCGTTCGCCACGCGAACTACCCAATGGAACGAACTCGATGCATTTAATAAGAAGAAGAGATGATAATGAAACACGGTCGATTTAAGAGTTGAAAACGTTGAAATGCCTATAAGCAAGTCTTAAGTTGGTGGTTTCGTTGTGCCCCAACAAATTGGTGCCTTACCCTACACCAAAGAGCCATTCAACATGGTTCAAGTGAGCGATAATCACGCTCTACGCTCAGTATGACAGCTGCAAGGCAATCACTCGCTAAGTTCAGAGCTAATACATGCAACACGCCGGCATTGTTTCCACCGACGCATGGATTCAAGACTGGTGCACTTATTAGTTAAACCGTTCGCCTCCAGGTGTTTCGAGTTCAAGTCTGGATGAGGATTGTTCTTGCTGGTAATAGCTTGAGCCCCTGAATAAGGGGCCGAAGCGTACATCTTGAGAGTAAATGTACAACATATTACCAAATCGGCACCGTGGGTTCTGGTGCAAGTGATGTAACCATGAAAGATGTTGAGCAGCCCAACATCGGTTTACACACGCATAAGGGGTTTATTGTTATCTGTAGGTTGCGCATACACCATACCCGGTGTAAAGTGCCGTGGTCCCCCAGGGGGCTGCATCAAAACGTTCGCCATGCGAACTACCCAATGGAACGAACTCGATGTATTGAAAGAGATGAACAATTAATAGCGAGAATAGGGGCCCGGAAGCAATTCCGCGGCCCTACGGTCGATTCAAGAGTTGAAACGTTGTACAATCGTGGATAGCACCTAGTGCTAATATGGTGAGAGATAATGTGTGAGGAAATTTAGTTTCCTAAAGTTTAGTTAGTGGTTTCCGTTGTGCCCTAACAAACTTAAAGTTGGTGGTGACCGTTACACCCCAACAAATTGGTGCCTTACCCAACACCAAAGAGCCATTCCATATGGTTCTAGAGAGAGAGAGTTGTGTGGAAATTTATTTCCCACTAAGCGAGTGTGTGTCTGTAGTGGAACGAATTCTGGTTGATCCTACCAGTAATATACGCTTGTCTCAAAGGTTAAGCCATGCATGTCTAAGTACAAACATAAATGAATGTGAAACCGCATAAGGCTCAGTATAACAGCTATAATTCACAAGATCATCCTACCACTAGTTACTTGGATAACTGTGGAAAATCCAGAGCTAATACATGCAACATGCCGGGACTGTTGCCCTCGCGGGTAGCTGAACTGGTGCACTTATTAGTTAAACCAATCGCCTCCGGGCGGCTTGAGTTGAAGTCTGGATAAGGACGCAGATCGTATGGTCGCTTGTCGACTGACGACAGATCTTTCAAATGTCTGCCCTATCAACTATTGATGGTAGTGTAGAGGACTACCATGGTTGCGACGGGTAACGGGGAATCAGGGTTCGATTCCGGAGAGGGAGCCTGAGAAATGGCTACCACATCCAAGGAAGGCAGCAGGCGCGTAAATTACCCAATCCCAGTACGGGGAGGTAGTGACGAGAAATAACAATATGGACCTCTCTAACGATGGTCCATAATTGGAATGAGTTGAGTATAAATCCTTCAACAAGGATCAAGTGGAGGGCAAGTCTGGTGCCAGCAGCCGCGGTAATTCCAGCTCCACTAGCGTATATTAAAGTTGTTGCGGTTAAAACGTTCGAAGTTGATTGCCCGTCCAGACACGTGACCGCCACGGGCGCCCGGTTACACGCCGGGGCCGTTCGTGCGCGCGCTCACGGCTGCGACTCACAATGGTGTACTTGGGCGTTACTCTGTGAACGAGTACCGTGCTACCGGTTAACTCCGGCACGGGCTCCTCATGGTGCTCAAGATACTCACATTTACCTTGAACAAATTAGAGTGCTCAAAGCAGGCTAAGACAAAGCGTCCGGCCCCCCCGTGGGGTTGGCGTTGGCCGAGAATAATCTTGCATGGAATAATGGAATATGACCTCGGTTTATACGATTTCGTTGGTTTGTCAGAAACCTAGAGGTAATGATTAACAGAAGTAGTTGGGGGCATTGGTATTACGGCGCGAGAGGTGAAATTCGTAGACCGTCGTAGGACCAACTGAAGCGAAAGCGTTTGCCATGGATGCTTTCTTTAATCAAGAACGAAAGTTAGAGGATCGAAGGCGATTAGATACCGCCCTAGTTCTAACCGTAAACGATGCCAATTAGCAATTGGGAGACGCTACCCCTATTCGGTGCTCTCAGTCGCTTCCGGGAAACCAAAATCGGGTTCCGGGGGAAGTATGGTTGCAAAGTTGAAACTTAAAGGAATTGACGGAAGGGCACCACAAGAAGTGGAGCTTGCGGCTTAATTTGACTCAACACGGGAAAATTTACCAGGTCCAAACTTATCGAGGTAAGACAGATTGATAGCTCTTTCTCAAATTTAAGGGTAGTGGTGCATGGCCGTTCTTAGTTCGTGGAATGATTTGTCTGGTTAATTCCGATAACGAACGTGACTCAAACATGCTAACTAGAACGCTGTCAGCAGTGCGCCTCCGGGCGCACCTGACGTTACAGCCGGGCGGCGCCTTCACGGGCGGTCGTCGGCTACGTTTGCCCTGCTTAGCGGGACAACTTGTGTTTAGCAAGCTGAGAATGAGCGATAACAGGTCCGTGATGCCCTTAGATGTTCTGGGCTGCACGCGTGCTACAATGTGGGTCGCAGCGTGTTCTCGCCAATAGGCGCCCCCATTCCGAGAGGAACGGGAAATCACTAAAATGCCCATCTAGTCGGGATTGGGGACTGCAACGGTCCCCATGAACCTGGAATTTCTAGTAAGCACTAGTCATTAGCTAGTGCTGATTACGTCCCTGCCCTTTGTACACACCGCCCGTCGCTACTACCGATGGATTATTTAGTGAGGTTTCTGGAGGCTTACCTTCCGCGGTTCCTTCGTGAGCTGCAGCTGGCATGGCTGAAGTTGACCGAACTTGATGATTTAGAGGAAGTAAAAGTCGTAACAAGGTTTCCGTAGGTGAACCTGCGGAAGGATCATTACTGATGATCGTCCGCGAGTGACCAACCATGGGCTGCCTTCGGTGTAGCTCGGTCGCTCGCTTGCTATGTGTCAGAATTTGTTGAAAGCCAACTCGTTCGTTGTACACTTTGATGGGTGACCATCACTGTGTCTCCGTGCCGTGCTAGATCCCCCCTAGCCGTAAGGCACTTTGAACGCCCCTTCGACGACGAGTTACAAGAGTGTGGTATGTGTCAGAATCTGGTGAAGCTTTCTGCATGTGATGTGCCTTGTGTGGATCCGTGGCCATTGCATTGTGTCTGGTGTGTAGGTACCCAGACACTTAGAACGCTTGCGCGGAAAGCAAACTCGATCGTTGTACACTTTGATGGGCAACCATCACTGTGTCTCCGTGCCGTGCTAGATCTCCCCTAGCCGTAAGGCACTTTGAACGCCCCTTCGACGACGAGTTACAAGAGTGTGGTATGTGTCATAATCTGGTGAAGCTTTCTGCATGTGATGTGCCTTGTGTGGATCCGTGGCCATTGCATTGTGTCTGGTGTGTAGGTACCCAGACACTTAAGCAAACTCGATCGTTGTACACTGTGATGGGCGAGCATCACTGTGTCTCCGTGCCGTGTAAGAGCTCCCCTGGCCATCAGGCACTTGAAAGGTCCTTCGACGACGAGTTACAATAGTGGTGTGTTAGATACGTCAGGTGATGGTATCTACTGTTGTGCAATACGTATCCGGCCACGGCACGGAACGAACGGGAACTGTGGTGCAGACATACAAAGAGTTAAGCCTATTAGTCATTAACTCTAAGGACGGGGCCATGGGGCGGTACGCAAAGGATACGGATGAGCGAGTATGCAGGCCCAATACTCAATAGCTCGATCCGATCCAAGCACATGAGTTGACTGCGGCGCCAGGTTAACCAATGTGCTAGATTCTATTTGGCCAGTAGAATCTTGTGTCTTATGCGATTTGATACCAAGACACCAGAACGAAAGTTAGTTGAAGAGTTATTAAACTCTTATGAAGTATGGTTGTGCAATCACAACTTATGACTTTAACCTATAAAGTGGATATGGACTTGCAATTATAACATGGAATCTCTACACACCCCATGAGCTCGATCCAATCCACGCACACGAGTTGCCTGAGTAGCGACAGGTATACCGATGTGCAATACGTATCCGGCCACGGCACGGAACGAACGGGAACTGTGGTGCAGACATACAAAGAGTTAAGCCTACTAGTCATTAACTCTAAGGACGGGGCCATGGGGCGGTACGCAAAGGATACGGATGAGCGAGTATGCAGGCCCAATACTCAATAGCTCGATCCGATCCAAGCACATGAGTTGACTGCGGCGCCAGGTTAACCAATGTGCTAGATTCTATTTGGCCAGTAGAATCTTGTGTCTTACGCGATTTGATACCAAGACACCAGAACGAAAGTTAGTTGAAGAGTGATTAAACTCTTATGAAGAATGGTTGTGCAATCACAACTTATGACTTTAACCTATAAAGTGGATATGGACTATCAATTATAACATGGGGCACACACCATGTTCTCGATCCAATCCACGCACACGAGTTGCCTGAGTAGCGACAGGTATACCGATGTGCAATACGTATCCGGCCATAGGCACGGAACGAACAGGAACTGTGGTGCAGACATACAAGGGCCATGGGGCGGTACGCAAAGGATACGGATGAGCGAGTATGCAGGCCCAATACTCAATAGCTCGATCCGATCCAAGCACATGAGTTGACTGCGGCGTCAGGTTAACCGATGTGCAATACGTATCCGGCCATAGGCACGGAACGAACAGGAACTGTGGTGCAGACATACAAGGGCCATGGGGCGGTACGCAAAGGATACGGATGAGCGAGTATGCAGGCCCAATACTCAATAGCTCGATCCGATCCAAGCACATGAGTTGACTGCGGCGCCAGGTTAACCGATGTGCTAAGAGAGTTGTTCCTGGGCCTTCAAAGTGACTTCAAAACTATCTTAGCGAATGGTGGCCATGGGCGTAGACATGAGCCACAAGTCACAAGGCCTGGGACTATTGGGTAATAAAGACAACTTAGTCAGAAAGTTAGTCTTTGGACGTACCACCGGGATTGTGTTACATTGGGAACCTTACTATAAAACCCTAGGCAGGGGATCACTCGGCTCATGGATCGATGAAGACCGCAGCTAAATGCGCGTCACAATGTGAACTGCAGGACACATGAACACCGATAAGTTGAACGCATATTGCGCGTCGGACGATTAAACCCGGCCGATGCACACATTCTTGAGTGCCTATCAATTCCTTGATAT
>NW_026045181.1:35000-57500 GCF_943734845.2 Anopheles funestus
CCCTCGGGGGTGATCTGGTTCGATCTCCCCGCCTCGAACAGCACCTCCCGTTCAGCGGCAAAACGCGGACAGGAAAATACGACGTGTTCCGCCGTCTCGGCAACGCCAGGACATCTGGGGCAGTCCGGGGACGACGTGAAGCCCATCCGGCACAGGTAGTCACGGAAAAATCCGTGGCCAGACAATACCTGCGCCAACTGGAACGTCACGTCTCCATGCTTCCGTGACTGCCATGCCCTCACGTCGGGTAGCACTCGATGCGTCCACCGAGTGTACCGACTGGCGTCTTCGCTGGCAGCATCCGCGTCCCACCGCTGCTGCCACTGCTCATACGTCTGGTCACGCTCCAGCTCACGAACGCCAGACCTGGGGATCTCGTTGGCTGGATCGTTCAGCCGTTGATGGACCCTGCTGTCCTCCTCTATCTGCAGGCATATTGGAATGAGACCGGCCAGCAGCACGGCCGTCTCACCCCTCACCGTCCGGAAAGCCCGACAAACACGAATGGCCGTTGTCCTCTGCACGCGCTGCACCAATCTACGGCATTGGCGCAGCTGCAGCCCCTCCGACCATACTGGGGCCCCGTAGCGCAGGATGGAGTCCGCTACGGCCGCCAGCAGTCGGGCACGCGACGACTTCGGTCCACTGTGGTTCGGCATGAGGCGCGTGACGGCTTCCGCGACCTTCATGGCCTTCGCTGCAGCCTGCTGAACGTGCGGCAACCATGACAGGTGGTCGTGCAACCAAACTCCAAGATAACGGATGGAGCGCTGGGATTGCACGACCACACCTCCGATGTTGATGCTCACGACCGGATGACGCTTCAGGGTGGAGATGAGCGTCATTTCCGTCTTCTCTGGCGCCAACGAGAGACGGTTCCGGTCCAGCCAGTCCATGATTACCGCGATGGCTCGTTCAGCAGTCGAGGAAGCGGCTTGGGGTGTCGTTGCGGGGACCAAGACGACAAGGTCATCAGCATAGCCAATAACCTCGGCCCCCTCAGGCAACTGGACACCCAGGACCCCGTCGTACAGCACGTTCCAAAGTGTGGGTCCCAAAATGGAACCCTGTGGAACGCCCGCACTGATGTTACGCTCGACAGGGCCCTCGCTGGTGTCGATAACCAGCCGCCGGTCCTCGAAATAGCTCCTCAGTATCTGCTGCAGCGATGACGGTACCCCCTTGTCCCTCAGCGCGTTGGCGATGGCTTGCCAGGGCGCAGAGTTAAAGGCGTTGCGGATATCAAGTGCCACCACCATCAGGCAGCGCTTGTCTCGGGCGTTGGTGCGGCGAAAGGACATGGCCGTCCTGCCCGCTTCGACAACGCGCTGGATCGCACTGATGGTGGATCTGCCTCGCCGGAAACCGTACTGCCCGTCCGACAGCCGTTCCGCATCTGGTTCCTCCAGGAACTCGTTGAGGCGGTTAAGAATTAGGCGCTCCAACACCTTGCCGAGTGCGTCGAGCATACACAGCGGCCGGTAGGAGGAGCTTTCCCCGGGAGGCTTGCCAGGCTTTGGCAACAGTACCAGTCGTTGCCTCTTCCAGGGCGCTGGAAACGCACCCCGGTCCAGGCAGTCCTGGTACAAACGGACGAAAACCTCCGGGTACTTCCTAATGGCCGTCTTAACCGCCGCGTTGGGGATACCGTCCAGTCCAGGCGCTTTCCGGTTCGCCATCGATCCCACGATGGACAACAGCTCGCCCACGGTGACAGGGGTCAACGAAGAACTCCGCTCCTCGGTGTCGACGCTCGATGATTCAGCGTCCGGCCAGTCAACAGGCGGATGTGTCGGGAACAGATCGTTGGCTATCCGCTCCAACACGACACGGTCAGTCTCAGGTGGCACGAAGCAGCCACGAAGACGAGACATGACCACCCGATAACCGGCCCCAAACTCGTTGGTTTCCGCCTGTTGAATCAGCTCATCGAGCTGCGCTCGCTTGCTGGCCCGGACAGCCTTCTCGACGGCTCTCCTCGCCGACCGATGATGTGCAGCCACGATGCTGCGCTCCTGCAGGTCGGTGGTATGAAGCATCCGCTCGTGCACGGCCGCACACTCCTCCCGAAGACGCAAGATCTCCGGAGTCCACCAGAAGAGGTCTCGATGGGGGTCACGATGCGACATGGTGACGCGCTCCATCGTGTCGTCGCATGCATCTAGCATGGCGTCGACCATCCCCTCCTGGCTGACGGCTCGTTCCGGAAAACCGGCCGTCTGGAGTGCGGCTGCGAATGCCTCCACCGAAAACTGCGTCGTCTTCCATCTCCGGCCAGCGTGCCGAAACGTGGTGGATGACGAAGAGGACCCCTGTCCCCGCTGACGATGCTGCTGCTGTTGTCGCTGCTGCCTCCCGTTCAGGTGACGATGCTGCTGCTGCAGGTGCTGCTGCTGCTGGTGCTGCTGCTGCTGGTGCTGCTGCTGTTGTCGTCGCTGCTGGTCGAGAGTTGGAGGCCCCACGGTGAAGAAAATGTACCGGTGGTCCGACGCCGTATAGTGGCACGAAGTGGTGTTCGCTGCCACCTCCCAAGTGTCTGGACGAGCAATGGATGCGCTCGCGAAAGACACATCCACGACACTGGGAGTGGCGACTCCGTTGCCCACGAACGTCGGGACCGATCCTTGGTTCAGGATCACAAGCCCAAGCTGCCGGATTGTGTCCAGCAGCTCTTCACCGCGCCGGGTGGTACGTTGGCTACCCCACTCCTCATTCCAGGCGTTGAAATCGCCTGCCAGGACGATGCGAGGGTGGGGTTGGGCCTCCAACTCCACCGCCTCCAGAAGTTGCTCGAACTCGCCGGCGTTGAGACGTGGAGGGGCGTAACAGCTGATGAAGACCACCCCTCCAATCTGCGCAGCAGCCAACCCGGGCATGGCACAGCGCCAGACCCGCTGGATTGGAAGGTGGCCGGTTGCCACCACAGCTGCTCTCCCCGACGAATCCACCGTCCAGTTACCGCTGCCCTCTGGAGGTCGATACACCTCTGACAGCAGCAGCACGTCGACCCGCTTCGTGCGGGCTGTTTGCAGGGCCAGATCCTGAGCAGTGCGTCCACCACCCAGGTTGACCTGCATCACCCTCACTACACCCGACACTGTTGACCTTGTCGGCACGATGAGTGGCCCACTCGATGGGGCCCCTGGCAGACAATGCACTTAGCTGCCGACGTGCACTGACTAACGCGGTGGCCTACCTCGCCACACTGCAAACACTGACCCGTCCGGTCAGTTGAAGAACGGCAGTCCCGCGCCAGGTGCCCCATCAGCAGGCAACGGAAGCAGCGCTGACGGTCGAGCGGCTTCTTCGGCACTTCGCGGATGCCGCTGACACATTGGCAGAGTGTCAACTTCTGACCAATGAGACTCCGTGCCTTGGCCAGTGGGAGTCGAACACGCGCTCGCTTTGTGCCATCACGGAGCTCCCAAAGCTCGACGTGAGTGATGCCAGCCGCTGACCCCAGCTTCTCCTCAATGGCAAGCTTCACGTCACTCTCTTTGGCCAGAGAGTCGACGTTGGTGATGAGAAGCTCACCCATCTCCGTCACCACTCGTGCCTCGCCATCCTCACCTAGCGCTAGCTGGATCCGGCGAGCCAGCTCCGCGCTATCGACGTTCTTCCGCAACGGTACAAGCAGATGACCTTGCACGGTCCGGCGCCCCATGCCGATGTCTGCCCTGACGTCCTGCAGCTCCTGAGATGTACGCAGCTTCACGTACATCTCTGTCCAGGTTTTGTCCGAACCTGGGACCACCGCAATGCGGTCAGGACGCGGAGGACGCCCCTTAGACTGGGCACGATGCTGCTGATGTTGTTGCTGCTGACTCTGCTGCTGCTGCTGGCGCATCTGAGGTGGCCGGTACGGCTGGCCCACCTGCTGCGGTTGCTGCTGCTGCTGAGTCGGGCGTTGCGATCGGCTCTTCCGACCGCTCACGACCGTAGCCCAGGACATCTGCTGCTGTTGCCGCTGCTGCTGACGTTGCGGTTGCTGCTGCTGCTGCTGCTGGCCATTAGCCGACACTGCGACCGTCCGTCGCTGCGGCTGTGGCTGGCTGCGCTGCTGCTGCTGCTGCTGCTGCTGCTGCTGCCGCTGTTGTTGTTGCTGCTGCCGCTGCTGCTGCTGCTGCCGCTGCTGCTGCTGCTGCTGCTGCTGCTGCTGCTGCAGTTGCGAAGCTTTCTTCGCACGGTTGCGCTGCTGCCGGCTGCGTTTTGTCCTGGCACTGCCCTGACCAACAGGCTGTGCCGAGGAATGAAGCGCCGTCAAGGAACGCATGCCCTCTTGAAGCGCTTCCAGCGTACACTTCAGGGCCACTTCACGTTCCCGGCTAAGTCGCAGCTCTTCCGTCAGCGACTCGATCTGTTTGGCGAAGTTCTCCAGCATCTTGTGCTGGAAAGCCAGCACCGACGCTTCGCCATCGTCGTGGGGAGCCACGGTTGAAGACATCTCCCCTGCCGCTACCACTGGCGGCACCACCGTCTGCTCGAGAAGAGAGGCGTCGGAAAATTCCGCATCGTCCTCCTCCTCGGAATTATCAGCCTCGGACGGAACCGCCACCGTTGGTCCGGCCGGCCGTGGTGTCTCCGGTAAAGGGGAAGGGGTATCGGACCGCTTCCGAGGCGTGGACGACGACCGCACCCCGGAACGAAGCACCCGCCCCTCCATTCTCCGCTCCTTTTACAAAAAACCGCCTGCACGAATCGTTCAGACGGAACAAGGGGATATTCCCTTCAGCATCTGCCAAGGTAACGACCGTCCGTCGCTAGAGCCCCTTTGGCAGATTTTCCGTCCGCGGATCGCAAGAATAAAAAACTCCCACTTTTTCTTTATTAAAAACCAATTAAGCAAGAGAAAACCGCAGAAATAATAATTTTTTAAGATATTCCGCAAGAAGAACAGGAAAACACCAAAAATCGGGTTCGTCGCCTGCTGACGCGTTGAAATCTCTCGTTTTGGCGTTCCCGGGGAAGGATTCGGAGCCAAAGAACCGTTCCCGGTCTCCTACAACGCGTTCCCGGTCTCCGGCTGCGCGTTCTCGCTCTCTGACCGCTAAGCGCCGGAAAGGTATGCAACCCGCACCGCGTTTTATAGCACCGTAACGCTTCGTAACGCTGGTGTCCCGGCTAAGCGCTACCGCTACCGGTCGCTGGTGGCGCTGCGGACGTCGAAGAGAAGGTGGTTGCTGTCTTCGCTGGAAGTTGTGGAACCCGCCGCTGGTGGCGCTGTCGTCGTAAAAGGGGAGCTTTTACGTTGGGTTGTTGTCCTCGCTGCTCGAAAACGCTTCGTGGTGTTGTTGATGACACAAACACACGCGACGACACACCTGACGCCACCGTACCACGCTGTTGCACGCACTTTCACGTCGAGTTTTTTCTGTTTTCCTCTTTTTAAAAACACTTTACGTCGCTAGAAAACAATAGTTTATGCTCCCTAGCATGTGTTTTACCACTTTTCCAATGTTCCAACACGGTATATTGGTATTAATTCACCACTGAAGTTCCCCATACAAAGTGTATGGGGACACTTTAAACTGAGTTTAAACTGAGTTTTAACGCAGTAAATTGAAGTAGAACGATTTTCTTTTCCGATATCCGCTAAGAATGACCCTCAATTCACCCTTTTCGACTATTGTTCCGCTTTTTATAAGCACTTTTGCACAATATTTTTGCAAAAAATACGGAGCGACACAAAGCACGTCTAAACTGCTGGCTTGACAGCTACGCACACACAGGGATAACTGGCTTGTGGCCGCCAAGCGTTCATAGCGACGTGGCTTTTTGATCCTTCGATGTCGGCTCTTCCTATCATTGTAAAGCAAAATTTACCAAGCGTAGGATTGTTCACCCTTTCAAGGGAACGTGAGCTGGGTTTAGACCGTCGTGAGACAGGTTAGTTTTACCCTACTGGTGTGCATTGTTTGTCGCTATCTTAACGGAATTCCTGTGCAGTACGAGAGGAACCACAGGTACGGACCACTGGCTCAATACTAGTTCGAACGGACTATGGTATGACGCTACGTCCGCTGGATTATGCCTGAACGCCTCTAAGGTCGTATCCAATCCGAGCTGATAGCGCTTCTTATACCCATTAGGTGGTCGTAAGCTAGCGGGCCTAACAACCCTCCGAGAACCGTCCGTGCTGTCCATTGGCACACTGGCGTCTCATCCCCGCTTACTACTAGGCCGCAAAGGGCGGGTTCGCGCTGCACGTGTTAGTACCATACATGTTGGGAACACCGGTGGACGAGCTTGCCGACTGTGGATATCACTAGTTTCGACACCTACGACCGCCCGCAAACGACGGGACTACAGGCTGGGAGCTTCAAGTTGTAGAGATGCGTTCGCATCGATCCTCTCAGGCGACCCATGCTTGGTGGTTAGTGCTTGCGCGTGCGCGCCCCGTGTGTGCTGGAATTGGCCAACCAGTGCACATTGGTGGTGCGTACCGTGACTTGCACCATGTGACGAGAGTGTTGAAGAACACTGTGTGGTGACTCTATGCCTATGTGATGGGGTGCTTGTAACACACGACCGAACCGACGGCTCGTTGGATGGTCACGACAGTGTGGTGCAGGTGCGCCCATGTGTAACGAATACATTGAGTGCCGTTGGAGGTTAGCGGTTGGTTGGTTGCATGCTACAACTTCGCGTTGTACATGGGCTGGCCGCTGCGCTTCCTTCGGGTTGCCACTTGATGTTGATAGGGTTGATGTATTGTGTTCGTTGACTTTTGGTTCATTCCAAAAGTCTTCGGACTTAGATAATTTTACAAGTGTCGGCGCTCTCGGACCGAAAATAAGAAGACAACTAAGAAGAAAAAGAGAAAGAAGCTAATAGTGGAAAGTATTCTTCTTCAAAGAAGGAACAAAAATTTTACAAGTGTTGAAAAATTTCCTAAGTCCAAAAAATTTTCTAAGTCTAAGTCCCACAAAATGGAACATGATGAAGAAGATACAGAAGTTGAAAATTTTTCTAAGTCCAAAAAATTTTCTAAGTCCAGAAAATTTTCTAAGTCCAAAGTGTTGGAACAATTTCCAAAGGCCCATAGGTTGCACTGAATTTTCCTAAGTTGGCCACAAGTACCCATGAGGTATCGAGAAGGTTCACCCGAAGGACATAATATGTCCCAAAGTACCGATAGAGCACCCACAAAGAGCACCCAATTGGCCTAAGTTGGCCAAAAGTACCGATAGAGCACCCACAAAGAGCACCCACTTGGCCTATGTTGGCCAAAAGTACCGATAGAGCACCCACAAATAGCACCCAATTGGCCTAAGTTGGCCAAAAGTACCGATAGAGCACCCACAAAGAGCACCCAATTGGCCTATGTTGGCCAAAAGTACCGATAGAGCACCCACAAATAGCACCCAATTGGCCTAAGTTGGCCAAAAGTACCGAAAGAGCACCCACAAAGAGCACCGAATGGGCCTAAGTTGGCCAAAAGTACCGATAGAGTACCCACAAATAGCACCGAGTGGGCCTAACATGGCCAAAAGTACCGATAGAGTACCCACAAATAGCACCCAATGGGCCTAACATGGCCAAAAGTACCGATAGAGTACCCACAAATAGCACCGCGTTGGCCTAAGTTGGCCAAAAGTACCGATAGAGTACCCACAAGTAGCACTGAGTTGGCCTAAGTTGGCCAAAAGTACCGATAAAGCACCCACAAATAGCACCCAGTTGGCCTAAGTTGGCCAAAAGTACCGATAGAGTACCCACAAATAGCACCCGATTGGCCTAAGTTGGCCAAAAGTACCGATAGAGTACCCACAAATAGCACCCAGTTGGCCTAAGTTGGCCAAAAGTACCGATAGAGTACCCACAAAGAGCACCCCATGGGCCTAAGTTGGCCAAAAGTACCGATAGAGTACCCACAAATAGCACCGAATGGGCCTAACATGGCCAAAAGTACCGATAGAGTATCCACAAAGAGCACCCAATTGGCCTAAGTTGGCCAAAAGTACCGCCAAGTAGCACCATAGAGGCCCGAGTAGAGCGAAATGTGGGCCAAATTGAACATTTGAAAATTTTTACAAGTCCAAAAAATTTTCTAAGTCCAGAAAATTTTCTAAGTCCAAAGAGTTGGACAAATTTCCTTAGGCCCAAAGGTTGCACTGAATGTTCCTAAGTTGGCCATCAGTACCCATGAAGTATAGCGAAGGTTCACCCGAAAGACACAATACGCCCTAAAGTACCCACAGAGTACCCACAAGTTGCACCCAATTGGCCTAAGTTGGCCAGAAGTACCGACAAGTACCACCATAGAAGCCCGAGTAGAGCGAAATGTGGGCCAAAGTACCGAGTAGTTGCCACAAATGCCCAAATGGATACCAAAATGTGGTACCAAGTACCTAACTGTTGCAACAAATGCTAGCTTTCTGACCAAAAGCTGTGGACCAATTTCGTAGAAGAACCGCCTAGGCGAAAAGGCAAAAATCGCCGAAGCTGGCCCGCTCGCAGAGCTCGCGGGCCAGGAGATACTCATAGGGCGCTTTACTAGAGTGGGGAACTTGAGAATTTTTGTGTCCGAGACTTTGGGCAACTTCGCGGCCGCCCCCTTAAAGTAAAAGATTTTCTCTGGGTGCCTAAAATTCGCAATTCCCGCAAAGTCGGGAAGACGTTAAAGTTTTTGCCCAAAAAATGGCCATCGATTTAAGGTGATTTTCCAATAAGAAAATTTTTCCTAAGATGAATTTTTTCGAATATTTCCTAAACTAAGCGTCGGAGCACATGGCCGTGGAGGAACTTTTGGTAGCTTTTGGCAAGGGCTATCGGATGAAATAATGCGAAAGGCCATCGGAGCGATATTGGATAAATGCGGGCCCATAAACGTACCTAAGAAGTGAAAATTGGTACCTTGCACGCAGGATGCAAGAAATGCTTGAGTGTTAACCATCATCGGTACCAAGTACCTAGGTTATATCGAGTGCGTAGATGGAAGTCGGTACCAAAGGGAAACCTTCCTAGGCTAGGTGCACGCAAGTGAGTATGGATCGATCAGTAGAAAGATGGGAAGCCCAAGGAAACCTTCCTAGGCTAGGTGCACGCAAGTGAGTATGGATCGATCAGTAGAAAGATGGGAAGCCCAAGGAAACCTTCCTAGGCTAGGTGCACGCAAGTGAGTATGGATCGATCAGTAGAAAGATGGGAAGCCCAAGGAAACCTTCCTAGGCTAGGTGCACGCAAGTGAGTATGGATCGATCAGTAGAAAGATGGGAAGCCCAAGGAAACCTTCCTAGGCTAGGTGCACGCAAGTGAGTATGGATCGATCAGTAGAAAGATGGGAAGCCATAGGAAACCTTCCTAGGCTAGGTGCACGCAAGTGAGTATGGATCGATCAGTAGAAAGATGGGAAGCCATAGGAAACCTTCCTAGGCTAGGTGCACGCAAGTGAGTATGGATCGATCAGTAGAAAGATGGGAAGCCATAGGAAACCTTCCTAGGCTAGGTGCACGCAAGTGAGTATGGATCGATCAGTAGAAAGATGGGAAGCCATAGGAAACCTTCCTAGGCTAGGTGCACGCAAGTGAGTATGGATCGATCAGTAGAAAGATGGGAAGCCATAGGAAACCTTCCTAGGCTAGGTGCACGCAAGTGAGTATGGATCGATCAGTAGAAAGATGGGAAGCCATAGGAAACCTTCCTAGGCTAGGTGCACGCAAGTGAGTATGGATCGATCAGTAGAAAGATGGGAAGCCCAAGGAAACCTTCCTAGGCTAGGTGCACGCAAGTGAGTATGGATCGATCAGTAGAAAGATGGGAAGCCATAGGAAACCTTCCTAGGCTAGGTGCACGCAAGTGAGTATGGATCGATCAGTAGAAAGTGGGAAGCCCAGTACCAAATGCCCTAGTGAAGACCGTAAACGAATATCATGAACCGAGAAGGAGCACCAAATGCCCTAGTGAAGACCGTAAACGAATATCATGAACCGATAAGGAGCACCAAATGCCCTAGTGAAGACCGTAAACGAATATCATGAACCGATAAGGAGCACCAAATGCCCTAGTGAAGACCGTAAACGAATATCATGAACCGAGAAGTAGCAACGAATGCCTGAAAAAGTACCAAGTCCACGGTATAGAGTAACGAGAGTTAACCGCCGTGATGTATGCAATGAGGGCAGCCATTGCATGGGTTCTGGACTTGGTTCGCGAATAACTTTTTTGCTAGACATCGGACAAAGTTGACGTGGAAGAACGAAATGTAGCATTTGGTGCCACCTATCCAAAACTTTTTCAAGATTGAAGATCCGATCGATACAGCCTGAGTTATAGGCAAAAGTTGGTGCAAAATTGAGCATTTTTAATGGTGAAAAATCGGTAATCCTCGAATAGCTCCTGTTGGAAGCATCGGACCACATGGTCGTGGAGGAACATATTGTAGCGGGCGGTGTCAAGTATCGACACCCAAAACCGCATGTCCGATGGACGGAAAATGACCAAGTTATAGTGAAAACTTGGTTGCACCAAATTCCCGAAGAAGTGCAACGAGAAGGTGAATGCGATGGTTGTTCGTCGAATAGCTCCGGCCACAGACATGGTAGCGATTAGTGGTGCATGGAAGAAATCTAGCCACAAGTGCCATCTACCCATGGCCAGAAGAAAGTGTGGCCATATCTTGGATACCGGCGGAGCTATGGGGCAAATATGGGCCAAAAATGGTGCAAGTTGGACCAAAAATCCGACCAAGTGCGCGAGGCGCTTTCGTGAATAGCTCCGGCCACAGACATGGTAGCGATTAGTGGTGCATGGAAGAAATCTAGCCACAAGTGCCATCTACCCATGGCCAGAAGAAAGTGTGGCCATATCTTGGATACCGGCGGAGCTATGGGGCAAATATGGGCCAAAAATGGTGCAAGTTGGACCAAAAATCCGACCAAGTGCGCGAGGCGCTTTCGTGAATAGCTCCGGCCACAGACATGGTAGCGATTAGTGGTGCATGGAAGAAATCTAGCCACAAGTGCCATCTACCCATGGCCAGAAGAAAGTGTGGCCATATCTTGGATACCGGCGGAGCTATGGGGCAAATATGGGCCAAAAATGGTGCAAGTTGGACCAAAAATCCGACCAAGTGCGCGAGGCGCTTTCGTGAATAGCTCCGGCCACAGACATGGTAGCGATTAGTGGTGCATGGAAGAAATCTAGCCACAAGTGCCATCTACCCATGGCCAGAAGAAAGTGTGGCCATATCTTGGATACCGGCGGAGCTATGGGGCAAATATGGGCCAAAAATGGTGCAAGTTGGACCAAAAATCCGACAAAGTACCTAGGTAAATGTGATGGTTGTTCGTCGAATAGCTCCGGCCACAGACATGGTAGCGATTAGTGGTGCATGGAAGAAATCTAGCCACAAGTGCCATCTACCCATGGCCAGAAGAAAGTGTGGCCATATCTTGGATACCGGCGGAGCTATGGGGCAAATATGGGCCAAAAATGGTGCAAGTTGGACCAAAAATCCGACCAAGTGCGCGAGGCGCTTTCGTGAATAGCTCCGGCCACAGACATGGTAGCGATTAGTGGTGCATGGAAGAAATCTAGCCACAAGTGCCATCTACCCATGGCCAGAAGAAAGTGTGGCCATATCTTGGATACCGGCGGAGCTATGGGGCAAATATGGGCCAAAAATGGTGCAAGTTGGACCAAAAATCCGAAAAAGTACCTAGGTAAATGTGATGGTTGTTCGTCGAATAGCTCCGGCCACAGACATGGTAGCGATTAGTGGTGCATGGAAGAAATCTAGCCACAAGTGCCATCTACCCATGGCCAGAAGAAAGTGTGGCCATATCTTGGATACCGGCGGAGCTATGGGGCAAATATGGGCCAAAAATGGTGCAAGTTGGACCAAAAATCCGACCAAGTGCGCGAGGCGCTTTCGTGAATAGCTCCGGCCACAGACATGGTAGCGATTAGTGGTGCATGGAAGAAATCTAGCCACAAGTGCCATCTAGCCATGGCCAGAAGAAAGTGTGGCGATATCTTGGATACCGGCGGAGCTATGGGGCAAATACGGGCCAAAAATGGGTAAACTTGTACGGTCCAAAGCCAAGGGTAAATTTTTTTATTCCTCTAATAACTTCTAGCACAGACATTGAATCGGTTGGTAATGTATGGATGAAATGCAGCAAACAGTTGGAACTACCCATAAAATCTTAAAGATTGACGATCCAATGTATAGAACCGGAGTAATGTGCGATACTTGGTGTAAAATCGAGTGAAAAATTAACTATAAACTGTTTTTGGCCCATAACTCGAATACTAGACATCGGAAGGGGGGGTCGTAGAACGATTTTTTGTTGCCCTATCGATTCCCTATCGAACGAGCAAAAGTTGTTTTTTTGACCAAAAAGGACCCCTACTCTAGTAAAATTGGCCTGATTTTACTAGTCCTCGGTACCCGTACAGGCAAAATGAGCAAAATGCTCAAGTATGAATGGTTTTTGGCCCATAACTCGAATACTAGACGTCGCAGGGGGGTGTCGTGGAACAATTTTTGGTAGCCCTTGAAATTATCTATCGAATGACATATACTTGATTTTTGGCCAAAAAGTTCCCTAGACTAGTAAAAATCGCATCATTTTACTAGAGTCGGGTACCCTGGACGAAAAACCGCTATAATTGCGGTTTTTGGCTAATAACTGGAATACTAGACGTCGCAGGGGGGTGTCGTGGAACAATTTTTGGTAGCCCTTGAAATTATCTATCGAATGACATATACTTGATTTTTGGCCAAAAAGTTCCCTAGACTAGTAAAAATCGCATCATTTTACTAGAGTCGGGTACCCTGGACGAAAAACCGCTATAGTTGCGGTTTTTGGCTAATAACTCTAATACTAGACGTCGCAGGGGGGTGTCGTGGAACAATTTTTGGTAGCCCTTGAAATTATCTATCGAATGACATATACTTGATTTTTTGACCAAAAAGTTCCTAGACTAGTAAAAATCGCATCATTTTACTAGAGTCGGGTACCCTGTACGAAAAACCGCTATAGTTGCGGTTTTTGGCTAATAACTCTAATACTAGACGTCGCAGGGGGGTGTCGTGGAACAATTTTTGGTAGCCCTTGAAATTATCTATCGAATGACATATACTTGATTTTTTGACCAAAAAGTTCCTAGACTAGTAAAAATCGCATCATTTTACTAGAGTCGGGTACCCTGTACGAAAAACCGCTATAGTTGCGGTTTTTGGCCAATAACTCGAATACTAGACGTCGGAGGGGGGTGCCGTAGAACAATTTTTTGTAGCCCTTGAAATTACCTTTCGAATGATATATAGTGGTTTTTTGGTCAAACAGTGACCCCGAGACTAGTAACCCTCCATACACAAAACCGCCTAAAAAGTTTTGGTTTTGCAAAATTTTGAAAAGTGCGTCAAAAAAATTTTTTCAAAAAGTACCAAATCGTGATCAGAACTCACTATAGACCATAAAAAGTGAAATCCGATGGTCATTTGCAACACTTGGTCAATCGAGAAAAATTTCACTTTTTTACTAGAGTCGGGTACCCTGAACGAAAAATCGCTCAAGTGATGGTTTTTGGCCAATAACTCGAATACTAGACGTCGGAGGGGGGTGCCGTAGAACAATTTTTTGTAGCCCTTGAAATTACCTTTCGAATGATATATAGTGGTTTTTTGGTCAAACAGTGACCCCGAGACTAGTAACCCTCCATACACAAAACCGCCTACAAAAACTTTGTTTTGAAAAATTTTGAAAAGTTCAAAAAAATTTTTTTTTCAAAAACTACTAAAACGTGATAAGAACTTACTATAGACCATGAAAAGTGATATCCGATGATAATTTGCAAAAGTTGGTAACTAGTAAAAAATTTCACTTTTTTACTAGAGTCGGTGCAACGAGAAAAAAAAAGTCCGTGATGGAGAAAAATGGCACGTTTTCCACGCCTGTACGCTTTCGTTTTCTATATAGGGGGTAGGTGAGCCAGAAGCATGAATTTGACTGAGTACGTATCTTTATGAATTGGGCCCTTCTAAATCGATTGAGACTACCCCCAGGACGATCGGACGACTGCTTCTGGCTCAAAATGTGGTTTTTAGATTTTGATCGTCAATTATGAGAGAAAAAATCGATTAGAAGTAAAGATACGAAATGCTTGGTCTAAGTTGGGAAACGACTTCGGATATTTGTTGGACGTTGTCGTAGAAGGTCCGAGGACCAAGGAAAAGTGATTTCCAAGTGGATTTATGCACTATTAGTCGATGGTAAGATGTGAAATTAGTAGAACTTACCATACAGTTTGCGAAGTTGAAGCAATCGGTTGGTGAATATGGTACTGTCTGTCCAATTTGGTGGTTCGGAATGAGTGAAACGATGTTGATGATGGATAGACGTTCCGATTGCCCCCGATCGGGGAACATATAGTGGTCTTTAAGGTCCAAGTACCTATGTTTTGGTAAGCAGAACTGAGAGTTAAAGGATGAAAGTCGGCCATTCCTAATATCATCCTATCGGTGGTTCGCGAGTTGTTTGAGGACCGGAGCAGCTCGCGATGAAACGGTCCTAGGGTATTGGTTATCCATCCAAGGAAGAGTAAATGCGATCCTAGATGTGTGTCGTTGGCCGTTCTACCGGTATCGCCTATCGATGAGATATCGACGGGCATGCCTTACTCGAAAGTTGAATTCTAGGATCGATGGTCAAACAGACCTATGAGCGATAAACCAAACTGAACACGTATTGATGTCGGCTTTTCCTATCATTTGATGCCGCAGGTTGTTTAGGGACCGGAGCAACTTGCGGCCGAGACGGTCCCCGGGGGTTTCTTTCTCCAAGGAGTGGAAACTATTAAGCAAGAGTTGTAGCAAGATACGATCCTCTGATGTGTCGTTGGCCGTTCATGCGGTATCGCCTGTCGATGAGATATCGATGGGCATGCCTTACTCTACCGACCTTCTAATTGAGAGTATTAATCAGGGATCGATGGTCAAACAAGACCAATGAGCGATAAACCAAACTGAACACGTATTGATGTCGGCATTTCCTATCATTTGTCGCAGGTTGTTTAGGGACCGGAGCAGCTTGCGACCGAGACGGTCCCCGGGGGTTTCTTTCTCCAAGGAGAAGAAACGATTAAGCAAAAGTTGTAGCAAGATACGATCCTCTGATGTGTCGTTGGCCGTTCAAGCGGTATCGCCTGTCGATGAGATATCGATGGGCATGCCTTACTCTCCCGACTGGATTACTGAGAGTTTAATCAGGGATCGATGGTCAAACAGACCAATGAGCGATAAACCAAACTGAACACATATTGATGTCGGCATTTCCTATCATTTGTCGCAGGTTGTTTAGGGACCGGAGCAGCTTGCGACCGAGACGGTCCCCGGGGGTTTCTTTCTCTAAGGAGTGGAAACGATTAAGCAAAAGTCGTAGCAATAATCGATCACCTGATGTGTCGTTGGCCGTTCTTGCGGTATCGCCTGTCGATGAGATATCGATGGGCATGCCTTACTCTCCTGACTGTTTAATTGAGAGTTATAATCAGGGATCGATGGTCAAAAAGACCTATGAGCGATAAACCAAACTGAACACATATTGATGTCGGCATTTCCTATCATTTGTCGCAGGTTGTTTAGGGACCGGAGCAGCTTGCGACCGAGACGGTCCCTTCCCGAAAGATGGTGAACCGAGTCGTCTGGCGTAAAAACCGGACGACTCGAAAGGGCTTGACCCTTTCAAGTGAGCGATAATCACATTCTACGCTCAGTTCGACAGCTACAAGGCAATCACTCGCTATGTTCAGAGCTAATACATGCAACATGCCGGCATTGTTTCCACCGACGCATGGATTCAAGACTGGTGCACTTATTAGTTAAACCGTTCGCCTCCGGGTGTTTCGAGTTCAAGTCTGGATGAGGATTGATCTTGCTGGTAATAGCTTGAGCCCTTAAGGGGTCGAAGCGTACATCTTGAGACCATGTACAACATATTACCAAATCGGCACCATGGGTTCGGGTGCAAGTGATGTAACCGTGAAAGATGTTGAGCAGCCCAACATCGGTTTACACACGCATAATAGGAAGGCAGCGCTGTCGACTGGTCAGTCGTGTAAGAAGTGTGCATTATCGATCACAAATATATTGGTGATCTGTAGGTTGCGCATACACCATGCCCGGTGTAAAGTGCCGTGGTCCCCCCCGGGGGGCTGCATCAAACCGTTCGCCACGCGAACTACCCAATGGAACGAACTCTATGCATTTAATAAGAAGAAGAGATGATAATGAAACACGGTCGATTTAAGAGTTGAAAACGTTGAAATACCTATAAGCAAGTCTTAAGTTGGTGGTGACCGTTACGCCCCAACAAATTGGTGCCTTACCCTACACCAAAGAGCCATTCAACATGGTTCAAGTGAGCGATAATCACGCTCTACGCTCAGTATGACAGCTGCAAGGCAATCACTCGCTAAGTTCAGAGCTAATACATGCAACACGCCGGCATTGTTTCCACCGACGCATGGATTCAAGACTGGTGCACTTATTAGTTAAACCGTTCGCCTGCGGGTGTTTCGAGTTCAAGTCTGGATGAGGATTGTTCTTGCTGGTAATAGCTTGAGCCCCTGAATAAGGGGCCGAAGCGTACATCTTGAGAGTAAATGTACAACATATTACCAAATCGGCACCGTGGGTTCTGGTGCAAGTGATGTAACCATGAAAGATGTTGAGCAGCCCAACATCGGTTTACACACGCATAAGGGGTTTATTGTTATCTGTAGGTTGCGCATACACCATACCCGGTGTAAAGTGCCGTGGTCCCCCAGGGGGCTGCATCAAAACGTTCGCCATGCGAACTACCCAATGGAACGAACTCGATGTATTGAAAGAGATGAACAATTAATAGCGAGAATAGGGGCCCGGAAGCAATTCCGCGGCCCTACGGTCGATTCAAGAGTTGAAACGTTGTACAATCGTGGTTAGCACCTAGTGCTAATATGGTGAGAGATAATGTGTGAGGAAATTTAGTTTCCTAAAGTTTAGTTAGTGGTTTCCGTTGTGCCCTAACAAACTTAAAGTTGGTGGTGACCGTTACACCCCAACAAATTGGTGCCTTACCCAACACCAAAGAGCCATTCCATATGGTTCTAGAGAGAGAGAGTTGTGTGGAAATTTATTTCCCACTAAGCGAGTGTGTGTCTGTAGTGGAACGAATTCTGGTTGATCCTACCAGTAATATACGCTTGTCTCAAAGGTTAAGCCATGCATGTCTAAGTACAAACATAAATGAATGTGAAACCGCATAAGGCTCAGTATAACAGCTATAATTCACAAGATCATCCTACCACTAGTTACTTGGATAACTGTGGAAAATCCAGAGCTAATACATGCAACATGCCGGGACTGTTGCCCTCGCGGGTAGCTGAACTGGTGCACTTATTAGTTAAACCAATCGCCTCCGGGCGGCTTGAGTTGAAGTCTGGATAAGGACGCAGATCGTATGGTCGCTTGTCGACTGACGACAGATCTTTCAAATGTCTGCCCTATCAACTATTGATGGTAGTGTAGAGGACTACCATGGTTGCGACGGGTAACGGGGAATCAGGGTTCGATTCCGGAGAGGGAGCCTGAGAAATGGCTACCACATCCAAGGAAGGCAGCAGGCGCGTAAATTACCCAATCCCAGTACGGGGAGGTAGTGACGAGAAATAACAATATGGACCTCTCTAACGATGGTCCATAATTGGAATGAGTTGAGTATAAATCCTTCAACAAGGATCAAGTGGAGGGCAAGTCTGGTGCCAGCAGCCGCGGTAATTCCAGCTCCACTAGCGTATATTAAAGTTGTTGCGGTTAAAACGTTCGAAGTTGATTGCCCGTCCAGACACGTGACCGCCACGGGCGCCCGGTTACACGCCGGGGCCGTTCGTGCGCGCGCTCACGGCTGCGACTCACAATGGTGTACTTGGGCGTTACTCTGTGAACGAGTACCGTGCTACCGGTTAACTCCGGCACGGGCTCCTCATGGTGCTCAAGATACTCACATTTACCTTGAACAAATTAGAGTGCTCAAAGCAGGCTAAGACAAAGCGTCCGGCCCCCCCGTGGGGTTGGCGTTGGCCGAGAATAATCTTGCATGGAATAATGGAATATGACCTCGGTTTATACGATTTCGTTGGTTTGTCAGAAACCTAGAGGTAATGATTAACAGAAGTAGTTGGGGGCATTGGTATTACGGCGCGAGAGGTGAAATTCGTAGACCGTCGTAGGACCAACTGAAGCGAAAGCGTTTGCCATGGATGCTTTCTTTAATCAAGAACGAAAGTTAGAGGATCGAAGGCGATTAGATACCGCCCTAGTTCTAACCGTAAACGATGCCAATTAGCAATTGGGAGACGCTACCCCTATTCGGTGCTCTCAGTCGCTTCCGGGAAACCAAAATCGGGTTCCGGGGGAAGTATGGTTGCAAAGTTGAAACTTAAAGGAATTGACGGAAGGGCACCACAAGAAGTGGAGCTTGCGGCTTAATTTGACTCAACACGGGAAAATTTACCAGGTCCAAACTTATCGAGGTAAGACAGATTGATAGCTCTTTCTCAAATTTAAGGGTAGTGGTGCATGGCCGTTCTTAGTTCGTGGAATGATTTGTCTGGTTAATTCCGATAACGAACGTGACTCAAACATGCTAACTAGAACGCTGTCAGCAGTGCGCCTCCGGGCGCACCTGACGTTACAGCCGGGCGGCGCCTTCACGGGCGGTCGTCGGCTACGTTTGCCCTGCTTAGCGGGACAACTTGTGTTTAGCAAGCTGAGAATGAGCGATAACAGGTCCGTGATGCCCTTAGATGTTCTGGGCTGCACGCGTGCTACAATGTGGGTCGCAGCGTGTTCTCGCCAATAGGCGCCCCCATTCCGAGAGGAACGGGAAATCACTAAAATGCCCATCTAGTCGGGATTGGGGACTGCAACGGTCCCCATGAACCTGGAATTTCTAGTAAGCACTAGTCATTAGCTAGTGCTGATTACGTCCCTGCCCTTTGTACACACCGCCCGTCGCTACTACCGATGGATTATTTAGTGAGGTTTCTGGAGGCTTACCTTCCGCGGTTCCTTCGTGAGCTGCAGCTGGCATGGCTGAAGTTGACCGAACTTGATGATTTAGAGGAAGTAAAAGTCGTAACAAGGTTTCCGTAGGTGAACCTGCGGAAGGATCATTACTGATGATCGTCCGCGAGTGACCAACCATGGGCTGCCTTCGGTGTAGCTCGGTCGCTCGCTTGCTATGTGTCAGAATTTGTTGAAAGCCAACTCGTTCGTTGTACACTTTGATGGGTGACCATCACTGTGTCCCCGTGCCGAGCTAGATCTCCCCTAGCCGTAAGGCACTTGAACGCCCCTTCGACGACGAGTTACAAGAGTGTGGTATGTGTCAGAATCTGGTGAAGCTTTCTGCATGTGATGTGCCTTGTGTGGATCCGTGGCCATTGCATTGTGTCTGGTGTGTAGGTACCCAGACACTTAGAACGCTTGCGCGGAAAGCAAACTCGATCGTTGTACACTTTGATGGGCAACCGTCACTGTGTCTCCGTGCCGTGCTAGATCCCCCCTAGCCGTAAGGCACTTTGAACGCCCCTTCGACGACGAGTTACAAGAGTGTGGTATGTGTCATAATCTGGTGAAGCTTTCTGCATGTGATGTGCCTTGTGTGGATCCGTGGCCATTGCATTGTGTCTGGTGTGTAGGTACCCAGACACTTAAGCAAACTCGATCGTTGTACACTGTGATGGGCGAGCATCACTGTGTCTCCGTGCCGTGTAAGAGCTCCCCTGGCCATCAGGCACTTGAAAGGTCCTTCGACGACGAGTTACAATAGTGGTGTGTTAGATACGTCAGGTGATGGTATCTACTGTTGTGCAATACGTATCCGGCCACGGCACGGAACGAACGGGAACTGTGGTGCAGACATACAAAGAGTTAAGCCTATTAGTCATTAACTCTAAGGACGGGGCCATGGGGCGGTACGCAAAGGATACGGATGAGCGAGTATGCAGGCCCAATACTCAATAGCTCGATCCGATCCAAGCACATGAGTTGACTGCGGCGCCAGGTTAACCAATGTGCTAGATTCTATTTGGCCAGTAGAATCTTGTGTCTTATGCGATTTGATACCAAGACACCAGAACGAAAGTTAGTTGAAGAGTTATTAAACTCTTATGAAGTATGGTTGTGCAATCACAACTTATGACTTTAACCTATAAAGTGGATATGGACTTGCAATTATAACATGGAATCTCTACACACCCCATGAGCTCGATCCAATCCACGCACACGAGTTGCCTGAGTAGCGACAGGTATACCGATGTGCAATACGTATCCGGCCACGGCACGGAACGAACGGGAACTGTGGTGCAGACATACAAAGAGTTAAGCCTATTAGTCATTAACTCTAAGGACGGGGCCATGGGGCGGTACGCAAAGGATACGGATGAGCGAGTATGCAGGCCCAATACTCAATAGCTCGATCCGATCCAAGCACATGAGTTGACTGCGGCGCCAGGTTAACCAATGTGCTAGATTCTATTTGGCCAGTAGAATCTTGTGTCTTATGCGATTTGATACCAAGACACCAGAACGAAAGTTAGTTGAAGAGTTATTAAACTCTTATGAAGTATGGTTGTGCAATCACAACTTATGACTTTAACCTATAAAGTGGATATGGACTTGCAATTATAACATGGAATCTCTACACACCCCATGAGCTCGATCCAATCCACGCACACGAGTTGCCTGAGTAGCGACAGGTATACCGATGTGCAATACGTATCCGGCCACGGCACGGAACGAACGGGAACTGTGGTGCAGACATACAAAGAGTTAAGCCTACTAGTCATTAACTCTAAGGACGGGGCCATGGGGCGGTACGCAAAGGATACGGATGAGCGAGTATGCAGGCCCAATACTCAATAGCTCGATCCGATCCAAGCACATGAGTTGACTGCGGCGCCAGGTTAACCAATGTGCTAGATTCTATTTGGCCAGTAGAATCTTGTGTCTTACGCGATTTGATACCAAGACACCAGAACGAAAGTTAGTTGAAGAGTGATTAAACTCTTATGAAGAATGGTTGTGCAATCACAACTTATGACTTTAACCTATAAAGTGGATATGGACTATCAATTATAACATGGGGCACACACCATGTTCTCGATCCAATCCACGCACACGAGTTGCCTGAGTAGCGACAGGTATACCGATGTGCAATACGTATCCGGCCATAGGCACGGAACGAACAGGAACTGTGGTGCAGACATACAAGGGCCATGGGGCGGTACGCAAAGGATACGGATGAGCGAGTATGCAGGCCCAATACTCAATAGCTCGATCCGATCCAAGCACATGAGTTGACTGCGGCGTCAGGTTAACCGATGTGCAATACGTATCCGGCCATAGGCACGGAACGAACAGGAACTGTGGTGCAGACATACAAGGGCCATGGGGCGGTACGCAAAGGATACGGATGAGCGAGTATGCAGGCCCAATACTCAATAGCTCGATCCGATCCAAGCACATGAGTTGACTGCGGCGCCAGGTTAACCGATGTGCTAAGAGAGTTGTTCCTGGGCCTTCAAAGTGACTTCAAAACTATCTTAGCGAATGGTGGCCATGGGCGTAGACATGAGCCACAAGTCACAAGGCCTGGGACTATTGGGTAATAAAGACAACTTAGTCAGAAAGTTAGTCTTTGGACGTACCACCGGGATTGTGTTACATTGGGAACCTTACTATAAAACCCTAGGCAGGGGATCACTCGGCTCATGGATCGATGAAGACCGCAGCTAAATGCGCGTCACAATGTGAACTGCAGGACACATGAACACCGATAAGTTGAACGCATATTGCGCGTCGGACGATTAAACCCGGCCGATGCACACATTCTTGAGTGCCTATCAATTCCTTGATATACAACAAACCAAACTTCAGGGTGGAGCGTGCCACAATAGAACACTATGGCGAGCAGCCCGTCTAGTGTCGTGGGGGAAACACGCTTCCACACTGTGCATAATGGCGTGCTCGGGACCTTTGTTGGGACCGCAGGGCGCTGAAAGTAAAGGGGTGAACCGCATAAATCGCACGCACGTAAACGCGCACACACACAAATAGAGTGAGACGTATCGTAGGATACCGCTAAGAGTACGTTGTGAAACATGGGGAAATTCAATCGAAAACCTCTTTGATGTCCAAGATTTCGTTGACCGTATCCGTCGTAATACTGGATCAACGTGCTTGGGGGAAAACGTCAAAGGGTTTTATAATAGTGGTGCATGATTAACCCATCGATGCCCGAGGGGAACATGTTGTCCAATACAATAGTGGTGCAGTTGGCTCGACATGCTCGGGGGGAGACATCGTGGGTCCAAGTCGACCAAGTCGACCGGGAGTTGTTGTTGAGAGATCGAATCAAAACGATGCCGAGCGGAACTCGTTGTCCTTATTGGAGTGATATTCGGACAACGTGCTCGGGGGGGCCATCGTTGATTCAAAAATGACCG
>NW_026045181.1:62500-82500 GCF_943734845.2 Anopheles funestus
TAGCGCAGGATGGAGTCCGCTACGGCCGCCAGCAGTCGGGCACGCGACGACTTCGGTCCACTGTGGTTCGGCATGAGGCGCGTGACGGCTTCCGCGACCTTCATGGCCTTCGCTGCAGCCTGCTGAACGTGCGGCAACCATGACAGGTGGTCGTGCAACCAAACTCCAAGATAACGGATGGAGCGCTGGGATTGCACGACCACACCTCCGATGTTGATGCTCACGACCGGATGACGCTTCAGGGTGGAGATGAGCGTCATTTCCGTCTTCTCTGGCGCCAACGAGAGACGGTTCCGGTCCAGCCAGTCCATGATTACCGCGATGGCTCGTTCAGCAGTCGAGGAAGCGGCTTGGGGTGTCGTTGCGGGGACCAAGACGACAAGGTCATCAGCATAGCCAATAACCTCGGCCCCCTCAGGCAACTGGACACCCAGGACCCCGTCGTACAGCACGTTCCAAAGCGTGGGTCCCAAAATGGAACCCTGTGGAACGCCCGCACTGATGTTACGCTCGACAGGGCCCTCGCTGGTGTCGATAACCAGCCGCCGGTCCTCGAAATAGCTCCTCAGTATCTGCTGCAGCGATGACGGTACCCCCTTGTCCCTCAGCGCGTTGGCGATGGCTTGCCAGGGCGCAGAGTTAAAGGCGTTGCGGATATCAAGTGCCACCACCATCAGGCAGCGCTTGTCTCGGGCGTTGGTGCGGCGAAAGGACATGGCCGTCCTGCCCGCTTCGACAACGCGCTGGATCGCACTGATGGTGGATCTGCCTCGCCGGAAACCGTACTGCCCGTCCGACAGCCGTTCCGCATCTGGTTCCTCCAGGAACTCGTTGAGGCGGTTAAGAATTAGGCGCTCCAACACCTTGCCGAGTGCGTCGAGCATACACAGCGGCCGGTAGGAGGAGCTTTCCCCGGGAGGCTTGCCAGGCTTTGGCAACAGTACCAGTCGTTGCCTCTTCCAGGGCGCTGGAAACGCACCCCGGTCCAGGCAGTCCTGGTACAAACGGACGAAAACCTCCGGGTACTTCCTAATGGCCGTCTTAACCGCCGCGTTGGGGATACCGTCCAGTCCAGGCGCTTTCCGGTTCGCCATCGATCCCACGATGGACAACAGCTCGCCCACGGTGACAGGGGTCAACGAAGAACTCCGCTCCTCGGTGTCGACGCTCGATGATTCAGCGTCCGGCCAGTCAACAGGCGGATGTGTCGGGAACAGATCGTTGGCTATCCGCTCCAACACGACACGGTCAGTCTCAGGTGGCACGAAGCAGCCACGAAGACGAGACATGACCACCCGATAACCGGCCCCAAACTCGTTGGTTTCCGCCTGTTGAATCAGCTCATCGAGCTGCGCTCGCTTGCTGGCCCGGACAGCCTTCTCGACGGCTCTCCTCGCCGACCGATGATGTGCAGCCACGATGCTGCGCTCCTGCAGGTCGGTGGTATGAAGCATCCGCTCGTGCACGGCCGCACACTCCTCCCGAAGACGCAAGATCTCCGGAGTCCACCAGAAGAGGTCTCGATGGGGGTCACGGTGCGACATGGTGACGCGCTCCATCGTGTCGTCGCATGCATCTAGCATGGCGTCGACCATCCCCTCCTGGCTGACGGCTCGTTCCGGAAAACCGGCCGTCTGGAGTGCGGCTGCGAATGCCTCCACCGAAAACTGCGTCGTCTTCCATCTCCGGCCAGCGTGCCGAAACGTGGTGGATGACGAAGAGGACCCCTGTCCCCGCTGACGATGCTGCTGCTGTTGTCGCTGCTGCCTCCCGTTCAGGAGACGATGCTGCTGCTGCAGGTGCTGCTGCTGCTGGTGCTGCTGCTGCTGGTGCTGCTGCTGTTGTCGTCGCTGCTGGTCGAGAGTTGGAGGCCCCACGGTGAAGAAAATGTACCGGTGGTCCGACGCCGTATAGTGGCACGAAGTGGTGTTCGCTGCCACCTCCCAAGTGTCTGGACGAGCAATGGATGCGCTCGCGAAAGACACATCCACGACACTGGGAGTGGCGACTCCGTTGCCCACGAACGTCGGGACCGATCCTTGGTTCAGGATCACAAGCCCAAGCTGCCGGATTGTGTCCAGCAGCTCTTCACCGCGCCGGGTGGTACGTTGGCTACCCCACTCCTCATTCCAGGCGTTGAAATCGCCTGCCAGGACGATGCGAGGGTGGGGTTGGGCCTCCAACTCCACCGCCTCCAGAAGTTGCTCGAACTCGCCGGCGTTGAGACGTGGAGGGGCGTAACAGCTGATGAAGACCACCCCTCCAATCTGCGCAGCAGCCAACCCGGGCATGGCACAGCGCCAGACCCGCTGGATTGGAAGGTGGCCGGTTGCCACCACAGCTGCTCTCCCCGACGAATCCACCGTCCAGTTACCGCTTCCCTCTGGAGGTCGATACACCTCTGACAGCAGCAGCACGTCGACCCGCTTCGTGCGGGCTGTTTGCAGGGCCAGATCCTGAGCAGTGCGTCCACCACCCAGGTTGACCTGCATCACCCTCACTACACCCGACACTGTTGACCTTGTCGGCACGATGAGTGGCCCACTCGATGGGGCCCCTGGCAGACAATGCACTTAGCTGCCGACGTGCACTGACTAACGCGGTGGCCTACCTCGCCACACTGCAAACACTGACCCGTCCGGTCAGTTGAAGAACGGCAGTCCCGCGCCAGGTGCCCCATCAGCAGGCAACGGAAGCAGCGCTGACGGTCGAGCGGCTTCTTCGGCACTTCGCGGATGCCGCTGACACATTGGCAGAGTGTCAACTTCTGACCAATGAGACTCCGTGCCTTGGCCAGTGGGAGTCGAACACGCGCTCGCTTTGTGCCATCACGGAGCTCCCAAAGCTCGACGTGAGTGATGCCAGCCGCTGACCCCAGCTTCTCCTCAATGGCAAGCTTCACGTCACTCTCTTTGGCCAGAGAGTCGACGTTGGTGATGAGAAGCTCACCCATCTCCGTCACCACTCGTGCCTCGCCATCCTCACCTAGCGCTAGCTGGATCCGGCGAGCCAGCTCCGCGCTATCGACGTTCTTCCGCAACGGTACAAGCAGATGACCTTGCACGGTCCGGCGCCCCATGCCGATGTCTGCCCTGACGTCCTGCAGCTCCTGAGATGTACGCAGCTTCACGTACATCTCTGTCCAGGTTTTGTCCGAACCTGGGACCACCGCAATGCGGTCAGGACGCGGAGGACGCCCCTTAGACTGGGCACGATGCTGCTGATGTTGTTGCTGCTGACTCTGCTGCTGCTGCTGGCGCATCTGAGGTGGCCGGTACGGCTGGCCCACCTGCTGCGGTTGCTGCTGCTGCTGAGTCGGGCGTTGCGATCGGCTCTTCCGACCGCTCACGACCGTAGCCCAGGACATCTGCTGCTGTTGCCGCTGCTGCTGACGTTGCGGTTGCTGCTGCTGCTGCTGCTGCTGGCCATTAGCCGACACTGCGACCGTCCGTCGCTGCGGCTGTGGCTGGCTGCGCTGCTGCTGCTGCTGCTGCTGCTGCTGCTGCCGCTGTTGTTGTTGCTGCTGCCGCTGCTGCTGCTGCTGCCGCTGCTGCTGCTGCTGCCGCTGCTGCTGCTGCTGCTGCTGCTGCTGCTGCTGCAGTTGCGAAGCTTTCTTCGCACGGTTGCGCTGCTGCCGGCTGCGTTTTGTCCTGGCACTGCCCTGACCAACAGGCTGTGCCGAGGAATGAAGCGCCGTCAAGGAACGCATGCCCTCTTGAAGCGCTTCCAGCGTACACTTCAGGGCCACTTCACGTTCCCGGCTAAGTCGCAGCTCTTCCGTCAGCGACTCGATCTGTTTGGCGAAGTTCTCCAGCATCTTGTGCTGGAAAGCCAGCACCGACGCTTCGCCATCGTCGTGGGGAGCCACGGTTGAAGACATCTCCCCTGCCGCTACCACTGGCGGCACCACCGTCTGCTCGAGAAGAGAGGCGTCGGAAAATTCCGCATCGTCCTCCTCCTCGGAATTATCAGCCTCGGACGGAACCGCCACCGTTGGTCCGGCCGGCCGTGGTGTCTCCGGTAAAGGGGAAGGGGTATCGGACCGCTTCCGAGGCGTGGACGACGACCGCACCCCGGAACGAAGCACCCGCCCCTCCATTCTCCGCTCCTTTCACAAAAAACCGCCTGCACGAATCGTTCAGACGGAACAAGGGAATATTCCCTTCAACATCTGCCAAGGTAACGACCGTCCGTCGCTAGAGCCCCTTTGGCAGATTTCCCGTCCGCGGATCGCAAGAATAAAAAAAAACTCCCACTTTTTTCTTTATTAAAAACAATTTCGCAAGAGAAAACCGCAAGAATAAGAATTTTTAATAAATTCCGCAAGAGATTCAAGAAAACACCAAAAAACGGGTTCGTCGCCTGCTGACGCGTTGAAGTCTCTCGTTTTGGCGTTCCCGGGGAAGGATTCGGAGCCAAAGAACCGTTCCCGGTCTCCTGCTAAGCGTTCCCGGTCTCCGGCTGCGCGTTCTCACTCTCTGACCGCTAAGCGCCGGAAAGGTATGCAATTCGCATCGAGTTTTATAGCACCGTAACGCTTCGTAACGCTGGTGTCCCGGCTAAGCGCTACCGCTACCGGTCACTGGTGGCGCTGCAGACGTCGAAGAGAAGGTGGTTGCTGTCTTCGCTGGAAGTTGCGGAACCCGCCACGGGTGGCGCTGTCGTCATAAAAAGGGAGCTTTACGTTGGGTTGTTGTCCTCACTGCTCGAAAACGCTTCGTGGTGTTGTTGATGACACAAACACACGCGACGACACACCTGACGCCACCGTACCACGCTGTTGCACGCACTTTCACGTCGAGTTTTTACTGTTTATCTCTTTTTAAAAGCACTTTACGTCGCTGGAAAACGATAGTTTATGCTCCCTAGCATGTGTTTTACCACTTTTCCAATGTTCTAACACGGTATTTCGATATTTATTCGCCACTGAAGTTCCCCATACAAAGTGTATGGGGACACTTTAAACTGAGTTTTAGCGCAGTAAATTGAAGTAAAACGATTTCCTTTTTCAATATTCGCTAAGAATGACACTCAATTCGCCCTTTTCGACTATTGTTCCGCTATTTATAAGCACTTTTGCACAATATTTTTGCAAAAAATACGGAGCGACACAAAGCACGTCTAAACTGCTGGCTTGACAGCTACGCACACACAGGGATAACTGGCTTGTGGCCGCCAAGCGTTCATAGCGACGTGGCTTTTTGATCCTTCGATGTCGGCTCTTCCTATCATTGTAAAGCAAAATTTACCAAGCGTAGGATTGTTCACCCTTTCAAGGGAACGTGAGCTGGGTTTAGACCGTCGTGAGACAGGTTAGTTTTACCCTACTGGTGTGCATTGTTTGTCGCTATCTTAACGGAATTCCTGTGCAGTACGAGAGGAACCACAGGTACGGACCACTGGCTCAATACTAGTTCGAACGGACTATGGTATGACGCTACGTCCGCTGGATTATGCCTGAACGCCTCTAAGGTCGTATCCAATCCGAGCTGATAGCGCTTCTTATACCCATTAGGTGGTCGTAAGCTAGCGGGCCTAACAACCCTCCGAGAACCGTCCGTGCTGTCCATTGGCACACTGGCGTCTCATCCCCGCTTACTACTAGGCCGCAAAGGGCGGGTTCGCGCTGCACGTGTTAGTACCATACATGTTGGGAACACCGGTGGACGAGCTTGCCGACTGTGGATATCACTAGTTTCGACACCTACGACCGCCCGCAAACGACGGGACTACAGGCTGGGAGCTTCAAGTTGTAGAGATGCGTTCGCATCGATCCTCTCAGGCGACCCATGCTTGGTGGTTAGTGCTTGCGCGTGCGCGCCCCGTGTGTGCTGGAATTGGCCAACCAGTGCACATTGGTGGTGCGTACCGTGACTTGCACCATGTGACGAGAGTGTTGAAGAACACTGTGTGGTGACTCTATGCCTATGTGATGGGGTGCTTGTAACACACGACCGAACCGACGGCTCGTTGGATGGTCACGACAGTGTGGTGCAGGTGCGCCCATGTGTAACGAATACATTGAGTGCCGTTGGAGGTTAGCGGTTGGTTGGTTGCATGCTACAACTTCGCGTTGTACATGGGCTGGCCGCTGCGCTTCCTTCGGGTTGCCACTTGATGTTGATAGGGCTGATGTATTGTGTTCGTTGACTTTTGGTTCATTCCAAAAGTCTTCGGACTTAGATTATTTTACAAGTGTCGGCGCTCTCGGACCGAAAATAAGAAGACAACTAAGAAGAAAAAGAGAAAGAAGCTAATAGTGGAAAGTATTCTTCTTCAAAGAAGGAACAAAAATTTTACAAGTGTTGAAAAATTTCCTAAGTCCAAAAAATTTTCTAAGTCCAGAAAATTTTCTAAGTCCCACAAAATGGAACATGATGAAGAAGATACAGAAGTTGAAAATTTTTCTAAGTCCAAAAAATTTTCTAAGTCCAGAAAATTTTCTAAGTCCAAAGTGTTGGAACAATTTCCAAAGGCCCATAGGTTGCACTGAATTTTCCTAAGTTGGCCACAAGTACCCATGAGGTATCGAGAAGGTTCACCCGAAGGACATAATATGTCCCAAAGTACCGATAGAGTACCCACAAATAGCACCGAGTTGGCCTAACATGGCCAAAAGTACCGATAGAGTACCCACAAAGAGCACCCAATTGGCCTAAGTTGGCCAAAAGTACCGCCAAGTAGCACCATAGAGGCCCGAGTAGAGCGAAATGTGGGCCAAATTGAACATTTGAAAATTTTTACAAGTCCAGAAAATTTTCTAAGTCCAGAAAATTTTCTAAGTCCAAAGAGTTGGACAAATTTCCTTAGGCCCAAAGGTTGCACTGAATGTTCCTAAGTTGGCCATCAGTACCCATGAAGTATCGCGAAGGTTCACCCGAAAGACACAATATGCCCTAAAGTACCCACAGAGTACCCACAAGTTGCACCCAATTGGCCTAAGTTGGCCAAAAGTACCGACAAGTAGCACCATAGAGGCCCGAGTAGAGCGAAATGTGGGCCAAAGTACCGAGTAGTTGCAACAAATGCCCAAATGGATACCAAAATGTGGTACCAAGCACCTAACTGTTGCAACAAATGCTAGCTTTCTGAGCAAAAGCTGTGGACCAATTTCGTAGAAGAACCGCCTAGGCGAAAAGGCAAAAATCGCCGAAGCTGGCCCGCTCGCAGAGCTCGCGGGCCAGGAGATACTCATAGGGCGATTTACTAGAGTGGGGAACTTGAGAATTTTTGTGTCCGAGACTTTGGGCAACTTCGCGGCCGCCCCCTTAAAGTAAAAGATTTTCTCTGGGTGCCTAAAATTCGCAATTCCCGCAAAGTCGGGAAGACGTTAAAGTTTTTGCCCAAAAAATGGCCATCGATTTAAGGTGATTTTCCAATAAGAAAATGCTTCCTATTTTGAATTTTTTCGAATATTTCCTAAACTAAGCGTCGGAGCACATGGCCGTGGAGGAACTTTTGGTAGCTTTTGGCAAGGGCTATCGGATGAAATAATGCGAAAGGCCATCGGAGCGATATTGGATAAATGCGGGCCCATAAACGTACCTAAGAAGTGAAAATTGGTACCTTGCACGCAGGATGCAAGAAATGCTTGAGTGTTAACCATCATCAGTACCAAGTACCTAGGTTATATCGAGTGCGTAGATGGAAGTCGGTACCAAAGGGAAACCTTCCTAGGCTAGGTGCACGCAAGTGAGTATGGATCGATCAGTAGAAAGATGGGAAGCCCAAGGAAACCTTCCTAGGCTAGGTGCACGCAAGTGAGTATGGATCGATCAGTAGAAAGATGGGAAGCCCAAGGAAACCTTCCTAGGCTAGGTGCACGCAAGTGAGTATGGATCGATCAGTAGAAAGATGGGAAGCCCAAGGAAACCTTCCTAGGCTAGGTGCACGCAAGTGAGTATGGATCGATCAGTAGAAAGATGGGAAGCCATAGGAAACCTTCCTAGGCTAGGTGCACGCAAGTGAGTATGGATCGATCAGTAGAAAGATGGGAAGCCATAGGAAACCTTCCTAGGCTAGGTGCACGCAAGTGAGTATGGATCGATCAGTAGAAAGATGGGAAGCCATAGGAAACCTTCCTAGGCTAGGTGCACGCAAGTGAGTATGGATCGATCAGTAGAAAGATGGGAAGCCATAGGAAACCTTCCTAGGCTAGGTGCACGCAAGTGAGTATGGATCGATCAGTAGAAAGTGGGAAGCCCAGTACCAAATGCCCTAGTGAAGACCGTAAACGAATATCATGAACCGATAAGGAGCACCAAATGCCCTAGTGAAGACCGTAAACGAATATCATGAACCGATAAGGAGCACCAAATGCCCTAGTGAAGACCGTAAACGAATATCATGAACCGATAAGGAGCACCAAATGCCCTAGTGAAGACCGTAAACGATTATCATGAACCGATAAGGAGCACCAAATGCCCTAGTGAAGACCGTAAACGAATATCATGAACCAAGAAGTAGCAACGAATGCCTGAAAAAGTACCAAGTCCACGGTATAGAGTAACGAGAGTTAACCGCCGTGATGTATGCAATGAGGGCAGCCATTGCATGGGTTCTGGACTTGGTTCGCGAATAACTTTTTTGCTAGACATCGGACAAAGTGGACGTGGAAGAACGAAATGTAGCATTTGGTGCCACCTATCCAAAACTTTTTCAAGATTGAAGATCCGATCGATACAGCCTGAGTTAAAGGCAAAAGTTGGTGCAAAAACGAGCATTTTTAATGGTGAAAAATCGGTACTCCTCGAATAGCTCCTGTTGGAAGCATCGGACCACATGGTCGTGGAGGAACATATTGTAGCGCGCGGTGTCAAGTATCGACACCCAAAACCGCATGTCCGATGGACGGAAAATGACCAAGTTATAGTGAAAACTTGGTTGCACCAAATTCCCGAAGAAGTGCAACGAGAAGGTGAATGCGATGGTTGTTCGTCGAATAGCTCCGGCCACAGACATGGTAGCGATTAGTGGTGCATGGAAGAAATCTAGCCACAAGTGCCATCTACCCATGGCCAGAAGAAAGTGTGGCCATATCTTGGATACCGGCGGAGCTATGGGGCAAATATGGGCCAAAAATGGTGCAAGTTGGACCAAAAATCCGAAAAAGTACCTAGGTAAATGCGATGGTTGTTCGTCGAATAGCTCCGGCCACAGACATGGTAGCGATTAGTGGTGCATGGAAGAAATCTAGCCACAAGTGCCATCTACCCATGGCCAGAAGAAAGTGTGGCCATATCTTGGATACCGGCGGAGCTATGGGGCAAATATGGGCCAAAAATGGTGCAAGTTGGACCAAAAATCCGAAAAAGTACCTAGGTAAATGCGATGGTTGTTCGTCGAATAGCTCCGGCCAGAGACATGGCAGCGATTAGTGGTGCATGGAAGAAATCTAGCCACAAGTGCCATCTACCCATGGCCAGAACAAAGTGTGGCCATATCTTGGATACCGGCGGAGCTATGGGGCAAATATGGGCCAAAAATGGTGCAAGTTGGACCAAAAATCCGAAAAAGTACCTAGGTAAATGCGATGGTTGTTCGTCGAATAGCTCCGGCCAGAGACATGGCAGCGATTAGTGGTGCATGGAAGAAATCTAGCCACAAGTGCCATCTACCCATGGCCAGAAGAAAGTGTGGCGCTATCTTGGATACCGGCGGAGCTATGGGGCAAATATGGGCCAAAAATGGTGAAGTTGGACCAAAAATCCGACCAAGTGCGCGAGGCGCTTTCGTGAATAGCTCCGGCCACAGACATGGTAGCGATTAGTGGTGCATGGAAGAAATCTAGCCACAAGTGCCATCTACCCATGGCCAGAAGAAAGTGTGGCCATATCTTGGATACCGGCGGAGCTATGGGGCAAATATGGGCCAAAAATGGTGCAAGTTGGACCAAAAATCCGACCAAGTGCGCGAGGCGCTTTCGTGAATAGCTCCGGCCACAGACATGGTAGCGATTAGTGGTGCATGGAAGAAATCTAGCCACAAGTGCCATCTACCCATGGCCAGAAGAAAGTGTGGCCATATCTTGGATACCGGCGGAGCTATGGGGCAAATATGGGCCAAAAATGGTGCAAGTTGGACCAAAAATCCGAAAAAGTACCTAGGTAAATGCGATGGTTGTTCGTCGAATAGCTCCGGCCACAGACATGGTAGCGATTAGTGGTGCATGGAAGAAATCTAGCCACAAGTGCCATCTACCCATGGCCAGAAGAAAGTGTGGCCATATCTTGGATACCGGCGGAGCTATGGGGCAAATACGGGCCAAAAATGGTGCAAGTTGGACCAAAAATCCGACCAAGTGCGCGAGACGCTTTCGTGAATAGCTCCGGCCACAGACATGGTAGCGATTAGTGGTGCATGGAAGAAATCTAGCCACAAGTGCCATCTACCCATGGCCAGAACAAAGTGTGGCCATATCTTGGATACCGGCGGAGCTATGGGGCAAATATGGGCCAAAAATGGTGCAAGTTGGACCAAAAATCCGAAAAAGTACCTAGGTAAATGCGATGGTTGTTCGTCGAATAGCTCCGGCCACAGACATGGTAGCGATTAGTGGTGCATGGAAGAAATCTAGCCACAAGTGCCATCTACCCATGGCCAGAAGAAAGTGTGGCCATATCTTGGATACCGGCGGAGCTATGGGGCAAATACGGGCCAAAAATGGTGCAAGTTGGACCAAAAATCCGAAAAAGTACCTAGGTAAATGCGATGGTTGTTCGTCGAATAGCTCCGGCCACAGACATGGTAGCGATTAGTGGTGCATGGAAGAAATCTAGCCACAAGTGCCATCTACCCATGGCCAGAAGAAAGTGTGGCCATATCTTGGATACCGGCGGAGCTATGGGGCAAATATGGGCCAAAAATGGTGCAAGTTGGACCAAAAATCCGACCAAGTGCGCGAGGCGCTTTCGTGAATAGCTCCGGCCACAGACATGGTAGCGATTAGTGGTGCATGGAAGAAATCTAGCCACAAGTGCCATCTACCCATGGCCAGAAGAAAGTGTGGCCATATCTTGGATACCGGCGGAGCTATGGGGCAAATACGGGCCAAAAATGGTGCAAGTTGGACCAAAAATCCGAAAAAGTACCTAGGTAAATGCGATGGTTGTTCGTCGAATAGCTCCGGCCACAGACATGGTAGCGATTAGTGGTGCATGGAAGAAATCTAGCCACAAGTGCCATCTAGCCATGGCCAGAAGAAAGTGTGGCCATATCTTGGATACCGGCGGAGCTATGGGGCAAATATGGGCCAAAAATGGTGCAAGTTGGACCAAAAATCCGACCAAGTGCGCGAGGCGCTTTCGTGAATAGCTCCGGCCACAGACATGGTAGCGATTAGTGGTGCATGGAAGAAATCTAGCCACAAGTGCCATCTACCCATGGCCAGAAGAAAGTGTGGCCATATCTTGGATACCGGCGGAGCTATGGGGCAAATATGGGCCAAAAATGGTGCAAGTTGGACCAAAAATCCGACCAAGTGCGCGAGGCGCTTTCGTGAATAGCTCCGGCCACAGACATGGTAGCGATTAGTGGTGCATGGAAGAAATCTAGCCACAAGTGCCATCTACCCATGGCCAGAAGAAAGTGTGGCGCTATCTTGGATACCGGCGGAGCTATGGGGCAAATACGGGCCAAAAATGGGTAAAATTTGACGGTTCAAAGCCAAGGGTAAATTTTTTTATTCCTCTAATAACTTCTAGCACAGACATTGAATCGGTTGGAGATGTATGGATGAAATGTAGCAAACAGTTGGAACTACCCATAAAATCTTAAAGATTGACGATCCAATGTATAGAACCGGAGTAATGTGCGATACTTGGTGTAAAATCGAGTGAAAAATTAACTATAAACTGTTTTTGGCCCATAACTCGAATACTAGACATCGGAAGGGGGGGTCGTAGAACGATTTTTTGTTGCCCTATCGATTCCCTATCGAACGAGCAAAAGTTGTTTTTTTGACCAAAAAGGACCCCTACTCTAGTAAAATTGGCCTGATTTTACTAGTCCCCGGTACCCGTACAGGCAAAATGAGCAAAATGCTCAAGTATGAATGGTTTTTGGCCCATAACTCGAATACTAGACGTCGCAGGGGGGTGTCATGGAACAATTTTTGGTAGCCCTTGAAATTATCTATCGAATGACATATACTTGATTTTTGGCCAAAAAGTTCCCTAGACTAGTAAAAATCGCATCATTTTACTAGAGTCGGGTACCCTGGACGAAAAACCGCTATAATTGCGGTTTTTGGCTAATAACTCGAATACTAGACGTCGCAGGGGGGTGTCATGGAACAATTTTTGGTAGCCCTTGAAATTATCTATCGAATGACATATACTTGATTTTTGGCCAAAAAGTTCCCTAGACTAGTAAAAATCGCATCATTTTACTAGAGTCGGGTACCCTGGACGAAAAACCGCTATAATTGCGGTTTTTGGCTAATAACTCGAATACTAGACGTCGCAGGGGGGTGTCGTGGAACAATTTTTGGTTGCCCTTGAAATTATCTATCGAATGACATATACTTGATTTTTGGCCAAAAAGTTCCCTAGACTAGTAAAAATCGCATCATTTTACTAGAGTCGGGTACCCTGGACGAAAAACCGCTATAATTGCGGTTTTTGGCTAATAACTCGAATACTAGACGTCGCAGGGGGGTGTCGTGGAACAATTTTTGGTAGCCCTTGAAATTATCTATCGAATGACATATACTTGATTTTTGGCCAAAAAGTTCCCTAGACTAGTAAAAATCGCATCATTTTACTAGAGTCGGGTACCCTGGACGAAAAACCGCTTAAGTTGCGGTTTTTGGCTAATAACTCGAATACTAGACGTCGCAGGGGGGTGTCGTGGAACAATTTTTGGTAGCCCTTGAAATTATCTATCGAATGACATATACTTGATTTTTGGCCAAAAAGTTCCCTAGACTAGTAAAAATCGCATCATTTTACTAGAGTCGGGTACCCTGGACGAAAAACCGCTATAGTTGCGGTTTTTGGCCAATAACTCGAATACTAGACGTCGGAGGGGGGTGCCGTAGAACAATTTTTTGTAGCCCTTGAAATTACCTTTCGAATGATATATAGTGGTTTTTTGGTCAAACAGTGACCCCGAGACTAGTAACCCTCCATACACAAAACCGCCTAAAAAGTTTTGGTTTTGCAAAATTTTGAAAAGTGCGTCAAAAAAATTTTTTCAAAAAGTACCAAATCGTGATCAGAACTCACTATAGACCATAAAAAGTGAAATCCGATGGTCATTTGCAACACTTGGTCAATCGAGAAAAATTTCACTTTTTTACTAGAGTCGGGTACCCTGAACGAAAAATCGCTCAAGTGATGGTTTTTGGCCAATAACTCGAATACTAGACGTCGGAGGGGGGTGCCGTAGAACAATTTTTTGTAGCCCTTGAAATTACCTTTCGAATGATATATAGTGGTTTTTTGGTCAAACAGTGACCCCGAGACTAGTAACCCTCCATACACAAAACCGCCTACAAAAACTTTGTTTTGAAAAATTTTGAAAAGTTCAAAAAAATTTTTTTTTCAAAAACTACTAAAACGTGATAAGAACTTACTATAGACCATGAAAAGTGATATCCGATGATAATTTGCAAAAGTTGGTAACTAGTAAAAAATTTCACTTTTTTACTAGAGTCGGTGCAACGAGAAAAAAAAAGTCCGTGATGGAGAAAAATGGCACGTTTTCCACGCCTGTACGCTTTCGTTTTCTATATAGGGGGTAGGTGAGCCAGAAGCATGAATTTGACTGAGTACGTATCTTTATGAATTGGGCCCTTCTAAATCGATTGAGACTACCCCCAGGACGATCGGACGACTGCTTCTGGCTCAAAATGTGGTTTTTAGATTTTGATCGTCAATTATGAGAGAAAAAATCGATTAGAAGTAAAGATACGAAATGCTTGGTCTAAGTTGGGAAACGACTTCGGATATTTGTTGGACGTTGTCGTAGAAGGTCCGAGGACCAAGGAAAAGTGATTTCCAAGTGGATTTATGCACTATTAGTCGATGGTAAGATGTGAAATTAGTAGAACTTACCATACAGTTTGCGAAGTTGAAGCAATCGGTTGGTGAATATGGTACTGTCTGTCCAATTTGGTGGTTCGGAATGAGTGAAACGATGTTGATGATGGATAGACGTTCCGATTGCCCCCGATCGGGGAACATATAGTGGTCTTTAAGGTCCAAGTACCTATGTTTTGGTAAGCAGAACTGAGAGTTAAAGGATGAAAGTCGGCCATTCCTAATATCATCCTATCGGTGGTTCGCGAGTTGTTTGAGGACCGGAGCAGCTCGCGATGAAACGGTCCTAGGGTATTGGTTATCCATCCAAGGAAGAGTAAATGCGATCCTAGATGTGTGTCGTTGGCCGTTCTACCGGTATCGCCTATCGATGAGATATCGACGGGCATGCCTTACTCGAAAGTTGAATTCTAGGATCGATGGTCAAACAGACCTATGAGCGATAAACCAAACTGAACACGTATTGATGTCGGCTTTTCCTATCATTTGATGCCGCAGGTTGTTTAGGGACCGGAGCAACTTGCGGCCGAGACGGTCCCCGGGGGTTTCTTTCTCCAAGGAGTGGAAACTATTAAGCAAGAGTTGTAGCAAGATACGATCCTCTGATGTGTCGTTGGCCGTTCATGCGGTATCGCCTGTCGATGAGATATCGATGGGCATGCCTTACTCTACCGACCTTCTAATTGAGAGTATTAATCAGGGATCGATGGTCAAACAAGACCAATGAGCGATAAACCAAACTGAACACGTATTGATGTCGGCTTTTCCTATCATTTGATGCCGCAGGTTGTTTAGGGACCGGAGCAGCTTGCGGCCGAGACGGTCCCCGGGGGTTTCTTTCTCCAAGGAGAAGAAACGATTAAGCAAAAGTTGTAGCAAGATACGATCCTCTGATGTGTCGTTGGCCGTTCAAGCGGTATCGCCTGTCGATGAGATATCGATGGGCATGCCTTACTCTCCCGACTGGATTACTGAGAGTTTAATCAGGGATCGATGGTCAAACAGACCAATGAGCGATAAACCAAACTGAACACATATTGATGTCGGCATTTCCTATCATTTGTCGCAGGTTGTTTAGGGACCGGAGCAGCTTGCGACCGAGACGGTCCCCGGGGGTTTCTTTCTCTAAGGAGTGGAAACGATTAAGCAAAAGTCGTAGCAATAATCGATCACCTGATGTGTCGTTGGCCGTTCTTGCGGTATCGCCTGTCGATGAGATATCGATGGGCATGCCTTACTCTCCTGACTGTTTAATTGAGAGTTATAATCAGGGATCGATGGTCAAAAAGACCTATGAGCGATAAACCAAACTGAACACGTATTGATGTCGGCATTTCCTATCATTTGTCGCAGGTTGTTTGGGGACCGGAGCAGCTTGCGACCGAGACGGTCCCTTCCCGAAAGATGGTGAACCGAGTCGTCTGGCGTAAAAACCGGACGACTCGAAAGGGCTTGACCCTTTCAAGTGAGCGATAATCACATTCTACGCTCAGTTCGACAGCTACAAGGCAATCACTCGCTATGTTCAGAGCTAATACATGCAACACGCCGGCATTGTTTCCACCGACGCATGGATTCAAGACTGGTGCACTTATTAGTTAAACCGTTCGCCTCCGGGTGTTTCGAGTTCAAGTCTGGATGAGGATTGATCTTGCTGGTAATAGCTTGAGCCCCTGAATAAGGGGTCGAAGCGTACATCTTGAGACCATGTACAACATATTACCAAATCGGCACCATGGGTTCGGGTGCAAGTGATGTAACCGTGAAAGATGTTGAGCAGCCCAACATCGGTTTACACACGCATAATAGGAAGGCAGCGCTGTCGACTGGTCAGTCGTGTAAGAAGTGTGCATTATCGATCACAAATATATTGGTGATCTGTAGGTTGCGCATACACCATGCCCGGTGTAAAGTGCCGTGGTCCCCCCCGGGGGGCTGCATCAAACCGTTCGCCACGCGAACTACCCAATGGAACGAACTCTATGCATTTAATAAGAAGAAGAGATGATAATGAAACACGGTCGATTTAAGAGTTGAAAACGTTGAAATACCTATAAGCAAGTCTTAAGTTGGTGGTGACCGTTACGCCCCAACAAATTGGTGCCTTACCCTACACCAAAGAGCCATTCAACATGGTTCAAGTGAGCGATAATCACGCTCTACGCTCAGTATGACAGCTGCAAGGCAATCACTCGCTAAGTTCAGAGCTAATACATGCAACACGCCGGCATTGTTTCCACCGACGCATGGATTCAAGACTGGTGCACTTATTAGTTAAACCGTTCGCCTCCGGGTGTTTCGAGTTCAAGTCTGGATGAGGATTGTTCTTGCTGGTAATAGCTTGAGCCCCTGAATAAGGGGCCGAAGCGTACATCTTGAGTAAATGTACAACATATTACCAAATCGGCACCGTGGGTTCTGGTGCAAGTGATGTAACCGTGAAAGATGTTGAGCAGCCCAACATCGGTTTACACACGCATAAGGGGTTTATTGTTATCTGTAGGTTGCGCATACACCATACCCGGTGTAAAGTGCCGTGGTCCCCCAGGGGGCTGCATCAAAACGTTCGCCATGCGAACTACCCAATGGAACGAACTCGATGTATTGAAAGAGATGAACAATTAATAGCGAGAATAGGGGCCCGGAAGCAATTCCGCGGCCCTACGGTCGATTCAAGAGTTGAAACGTTGTACAATCGTGGATAGCACCTAGTGCTAATATGGTGAGAGATAATGTGTGAGGAAATTTAGTTTCCTAAAGTTTAGTTAGTGGTTTCCGTTGTGCCCTAACAAACTTAAAGTTGGTGGTGACCGTTACACCCCAACAAATTGGTGCCTTACCCAACACCAAAGAGCCATTCCATATGGTTCTAGAGAGAGAGAGTTGTGTGGAAATTTATTTCCCACTAAGCGAGTGTGTGTCTGTAGTGGAACGAATTCTGGTTGATCCTACCAGTAATATACGCTTGTCTCAAAGGTTAAGCCATGCATGTCTAAGTACAAACATAAATGAATGTGAAACCGCATAAGGCTCAGTATAACAGCTATAATTCACAAGATCATCCTACCACTAGTTACTTGGATAACTGTGGAAAATCCAGAGCTAATACATGCAACATGCCGGGACTGTTGCCCTCGCGGGTAGCTGAACTGGTGCACTTATTAGTTAAACCAATCGCCTCCGGGCGGCTTGAGTTGAAGTCTGGATAAGGACGCAGATCGTATGGTCGCTTGTCGACTGACGACAGATCTTTCAAATGTCTGCCCTATCAACTATTGATGGTAGTGTAGAGGACTACCATGGTTGCGACGGGTAACGGGGAATCAGGGTTCGATTCCGGAGAGGGAGCCTGAGAAATGGCTACCACATCCAAGGAAGGCAGCAGGCGCGTAAATTACCCAATCCCAGTACGGGGAGGTAGTGACGAGAAATAACAATATGGACCTCTCTAACGATGGTCCATAATTGGAATGAGTTGAGTATAAATCCTTCAACAAGGATCAAGTGGAGGGCAAGTCTGGTGCCAGCAGCCGCGGTAATTCCAGCTCCACTAGCGTATATTAAAGTTGTTGCGGTTAAAACGTTCGAAGTTGATTGCCCGTCCAGACACGTGACCGCCACGGGCGCCCGGTTACACGCCGGGGCCGTTCGTGCGCGCGCTCACGGCTGCGACTCACAATGGTGTACTTGGGCGTTACTCTGTGAACGAGTACCGTGCTACCGGTTAACTCCGGCACGGGCTCCTCATGGTGCTCAAGATACTCACATTTACCTTGAACAAATTAGAGTGCTCAAAGCAGGCTAAGACAAAGCGTCCGGCCCCCCCGTGGGGTTGGCGTTGGCCGAGAATAATCTTGCATGGAATAATGGAATATGACCTCGGTTTATACGATTTCGTTGGTTTGTCAGAAACCTAGAGGTAATGATTAACAGAAGTAGTTGGGGGCATTGGTATTACGGCGCGAGAGGTGAAATTCGTAGACCGTCGTAGGACCAACTGAAGCGAAAGCGTTTGCCATGGATGCTTTCTTTAATCAAGAACGAAAGTTAGAGGATCGAAGGCGATTAGATACCGCCCTAGTTCTAACCGTAAACGATGCCAATTAGCAATTGGGAGACGCTACCCCTATTCGGTGCTCTCAGTCGCTTCCGGGAAACCAAAATCGGGTTCCGGGGGAAGTATGGTTGCAAAGTTGAAACTTAAAGGAATTGACGGAAGGGCACCACAAGAAGTGGAGCTTGCGGCTTAATTTGACTCAACACGGGAAAATTTACCAGGTCCAAACTTATCGAGGTAAGACAGATTGATAGCTCTTTCTCAAATTTAAGGGTAGTGGTGCATGGCCGTTCTTAGTTCGTGGAATGATTTGTCTGGTTAATTCCGATAACGAACGTGACTCAAACATGCTAACTAGAACGCTGTCAGCAGTGCGCCTCCGGGCGCACCTGACGTTACAGCCGGGCGGCGCCTTCACGGGCGGTCGTCGGCTACGTTTGCCCTGCTTAGCGGGACAACTTGTGTTTAGCAAGCTGAGAATGAGCGATAACAGGTCCGTGATGCCCTTAGATGTTCTGGGCTGCACGCGTGCTACAATGTGGGTCGCAGCGTGTTCTCGCCAATAGGCGCCCCCATTCCGAGAGGAACGGGAAATCACTAAAATGCCCATCTAGTCGGGATTGGGGACTGCAACGGTCCCCATGAACCTGGAATTTCTAGTAAGCACTAGTCATTAGCTAGTGCTGATTACGTCCCTGCCCTTTGTACACACCGCCCGTCGCTACTACCGATGGATTATTTAGTGAGGTTTCTGGAGGCTTACCTTCCGCGGTTCCTTCGTGAGCTGCAGCTGGCATGGCTGAAGTTGACCGAACTTGATGATTTAGAGGAAGTAAAAGTCGTAACAAGGTTTCCGTAGGTGAACCTGCGGAAGGATCATTACTGATGATCGTCCGCGAGTGACCAACCATGGGCTGCCTTCGGTGTAGCTCGGTCGCTCGCTTGCTATGTGTCAGAATTTGTTGAAAGCCAACTCGTTCGTTGTACACTTTGATGGGTGACCATCACTGTGTCTCCGTGCCGAGCTAGATCTCCCCTAGCCGTAAGGCACTTGAACGCCCCTTCGACGACGAGTTGCATGTGTGTGGTATGTGTCAGAATCTGGTGAAGCTTTCTGCATGTGATGTGCCTTGTGTGGATCCGTGGCCATTGCATTGTGTCTGGTGCTTAGATACCCAGACACTTAGAACGCTTGCGCGGAAAGCAAACTCGATCGTTGTACACTTTGATGGGTGACCATCACTGTGTCTCCGTGCCGTGCTAGATCCCCCCTAGCCGTAAGGCACTTTGAACGCCCCTTCGACGACGAGTTACAAGAGTGTGGTATGTGTCAGAATCTGGTGAAGCTTTCTGCATGTGATGTGCCTTGTGTGGATCCGTGGCCATTGCATTGTGTCTGGTGTGTAGGTACCCAGACACTTAGAACGCTTGCGCGGAAAGCAAACTCGATCGTTGTACACTTTGATGGGCAACCATCACTGTGTCTCCGTGCCGTGCTAGATCTCCCCTAGCCGTAAGGCACTTTGAACGCCCCTTCGACGACGAGTTACAAGAGTGTGGTATGTGTCATAATCTGGTGAAGCTTTCTGCATGTGATGTGCCTTGTGTGGATCCGTGGCCATTGCATTGTGTCTGGTGTGCAGGTACCCAGACACTTAAGCAAACTCGATCGTTGTACACTGTGATGGGCGAGCATCACTGTGTCTCCGTGCCGTGTAAGAGCTCCCCTGGCCATCAGGCACTTGAAAGGTCCTTCGACGACGAGTTACAATAGTGGTGTGTTAGATACGTCAGGTGATGGTATCTACTGTTGTGCAATACGTATCCGGCCACGGCACGGAACGAACGGGAACTGTGGTGCAGACATACAAAGAGTTAAGCCTATTAGTCATTAACTCTAA
>NW_026045181.1:90000-115000 GCF_943734845.2 Anopheles funestus
CCCAGGATTGAGCCCTGTGGAACGCCCGCCGTGACCGTTCGCCGCACTGGTCCCTCGCTGGTTTCATACACCAGCCTCCTCTCAGAGAAGTAGCTGCGCAACATTCTCTGGAGGGCTACTGGAACTTGCAGCTTCTGCAGGGCAGCCGCGATCGCCTCCCAACTGGCGGAGTTGAAGGCATTCCTGACATCCAGTGCTGCCACCACCAGACATCGAGGATCCCGCTGGTTGGTGCGATGGAACGTCCTCGCGTGCTGCCCCCTCTCGATCACACGTTCGATGGCCTGTATTGTTGAACGGCCGCGCCGGAACCCGTACTGCCTTGGCGACAGTCGCGGAGCATCGCTGTTCTCCAAGTGGTCGTTCAGCCGATCCAGGATCACCCGCTCGAACCCCTTGGCGACTGCTCCCAGCATGAGCAGCGGACGATATGATGACGGGTCGCCCGGCTGCTTGCCCGGCTTCGCGATCAGCACAAGTCGAGCCTCCTTCCACGACGCAGGAAACTCGCCTCGCTCGAGCAGCTGGTTGTACACGTCCACGAAGACCTCCGGGTGCTTCCGCATCGCTGCTTTTACCGCAGTGTTCGGGATGCCGTCCAACCCTGGCGCCTTGGACGACGCCATCCGCTCAGCCAGTAGCAGGACCTCCGAGCTCGTGACCGGCCTCAGAGCGACGTGTGAGGCGGTGCTCGCTTCGATGTCCGGCCACTCGAACGCTGGATGCTCCGGGAACAAGGCGTCGACGATCGGACCAAGAACAGCGCGGTCCGTTTCCGGTGGCGCCCGGCCGCGAAGCTTCGCTCGCACAACCTTGTACCCAAGACCGAACACCTCAGCCTCGACGCCGTCAATCAGCTCTTGAAGGCTGCTCTCCTTGCTGTTCTGGATACTGGCCTGCAGCAAACGACGACAGTCCTGCAGTCCGGCAGACGTCGCAGCACGCTCCGACGGTTGAGCCCGGCGATGGGCTGCCTCCGCTGCTTCGCACTCTTCCCTCAAGCGCTCGATGTCCGGAGACCACCAGTACACCTGGGGCTTGCGGTGGAAGGTAGCCCCGTGTACTCTCTCCATGGTCTCATCGCACGCCCGAGTGAGTCCGCCAACCAGCCCCTCCGGAGTGTCGACCTGTCCGAAGCGGCCGACTGTGAGGGCGATGTCAAAGCTCTTCCGGACGAACTGCGTCGTCTTCCACCGAGTTCCGGCATGCCTGGCTGTCCCGTCACTGGCTGCTGCTTGGCTTTGGTGCTGCTGGCCACGTCGCTTGTTCCGTTGACCCGGAACCTCCACCTGAAACTCGATGTACTCGTGATCGCTGCCGGAGAAGCGGTTAAGCACGCGCCATGAGTCCGGCCGCACAATGGATTGGCTGGCGAAGGAGACGTCGATGACGCTTTCCCGTGCAACCCCGTTGCCCTTGAAGGTGGGCACGTTGCCACGGTTCAGCGTCTGCAGCGCCAGCTGCTCCACCACGCTTAGGAGCTCCTGCCCCTTCCGGGTAGTGCGCGCACTCCCCCACTCCTCGTTCCAGGCGTTGAAGTCCCCAGCCAGGACTGATGTTGTATGTCCCACCAGCGACACCTCCACCGCACCAAGAAACTCCTCGAAGTCATCAAGACCGCTGCTGGGCGACACGTAGCAGCTGGCGAACGTAACTCCCGCTATCGTGGCAACCACCAGTCCCGGGACGACGCTTCCCCACAGACGCTGGATGGGGTAAGCCCCCGTTGCGACGATCGCCACGCTCAACTCCTCATCAACAGCCCATCGCGGATCATCTCGAGGCGGCCGATACAGCTCACAGGCAAGCACCACCTGAACATCCATCTCGCGAGCCGTCTGCATCAGCAGGTCCTGAGCTGTCCTGCTCCGCCCAAGGTTGATCTGCAGCACCTTTAGCGTCGGCACGTCAGATGCCCGACCGGATGCGGACCGCTGCACACGGCACAGCACACCTCCGCCGTGCAGCTCTTCGCCTGATGATCCGGCTTCCCGCAACGAATGCAGCTGGCCGAGCGGTCGACTTCGCTCGTGCACGCTGCCCGGACGTGTCCCATCTCCAGACACTTGTAACAACGTTGCTGCCGCGTCTGCATTGGAGCCACCTTCCGGATCAGGCAGGACGTGTACTTGATTTTGACAAACTTCCCGTCCAGCTCCTCTGCCGCCTTCGTTGTCACCCGCGCTATCGCCACCTTCGTGCCGTCCCACGCTGGTCGCAGCCGAACCGAAGTCTCCTCCACGGTGTGCTGGCATAGCTCGGAGAGTGCCTTCGCCACGTGTGTCTCCTCCGCTAAAGGGTCGACCGCGTCCATCCGGATGTCGACCGTGGGAGTCACCAATCGTGCTGATGCCGGCAGTTCCGCCTTCGCGCACACGTCTTGGATGCACTGCAGCACCTCTGCAGCGTTCGCGCTCTCCTTCAGCTCCATAACGAGTCGGGAGCGTGTGGTGCGTCGTCCGACTCCGAGGGCCTCTGCGTATTTCACCATCTCTGGAGCCCCACGCACAACCTGGTAAACCTCGGTCCAGGTTTGTCCCTCGGCTGGAGCAATCTCAATTGCGTCCGGCTTGATTTTGCGCTGCCGTTGACGCCCTCCGCCTCGCCGTGTTGCAGGCTGGCTACGCCAGGCCTGTTGCCCCTGCTGTTGTTGGGGCTGCTGTGACGATGGTCCTGCAACCGCCTGTCGCTGGGCCTTCGCCCGTTGTTGTGGCAGCTGCGGCCACTGCTGCTGCTGCTGCTGCTGCGTTCTCGCCGGTTGGCGTGCCGGCTTACGGCGCACCACCTCAGTCCAGGAGTCGCCTTCCTGGTCCGAAGACGGCACCACCATAGCCGTCGCTGCACTCTGCTGACGCTGTTGCTGCTGCTGCTGCTGCTGCTGCCGCTGCTCACGATGTTGCTGCTGCTGCTGCTGCTGCTGCTGCTGCTGCCACTGTTGCTCCTCCAGCTGCCGTTGTCCATGCATCTGCAATGGACGTCGCGGCATGGGGGTTGGCGGGCTTGCGGATTGCCGGATTGCCTCTCCTGGACGCTGATGTCCAATCACCTGCGCGATGAGCTCATTGAGCGCATCACGATCACGCTGGTGAGCCACACGGAGCATCGCTATCTCCGCATCCGCCTTTTCTTCGCGCCGAATGGCCTCTAGGCGCGCCTCCTTCTTAGCCTCTTCGAACATCTGACACATTCGAATTAGCTCCTCATGCAGCTTCTCGTTCTGCTTCCGCATCTCCTCATATTTCCGCTCCATACTCTGCAGAGCCTCCTGCAGGAGTTTCAGCTCTACAGCAGCAGGCGAAGCCGTTGATGAGGAAGACATTGGTAGTCGCTGGACAACCACCCTCGGTTCAACACCCGAGGCCGCTCCTGTCTTCGCGCGCGAATCCACCGACGCAGCACGCATCGACGTTCGGGTGATCACCATTTCTTTGCTGCTCTGCGTGGGGGGTGGGTGGGAGGTGGGCGGAGTGGTGAAGACTCAACGCCCCTCCTCCAGACCTTTCGAATGATACCCCGCACCGATGTCCTACTTGGCGTGGGGAGGTTTTTCCTTCCTGAGGGGGAGGGGGTGGATATGGGAGGGGCGGGGGGGTGACGAAAAGATGCTCCTCTCCGAGACCTATCCAACGATACCTCGGACGTCCCTCTAGCCCGAGGGGTTACCGAGATATCCCACTTTGAAGAATTTGCCGAAAGTTTGATAAGTCGGTGTTGGAGTTCGATAACACTTATCAAACTACTTATCAAACTTTTTAGACCCCTATATCTCCGGAACCGCTTGTCCGATCCGGGCGTCCGGCAGCTCCCCAGAAAGGAAATTTTGTCCTCTTTTGAAATATTTCAAGGTTGAAATATTTCATGAAATATTTCGTGAAATATTTCACGATTTCCAGAAAAACGCCTGTAGCTAGATGGTCCAAGTGGGGTGGGCTATGGGATATTTCTCCTGGCGACACTAGCGCCACCTGTGGGTCCAACTCGTACTAACCTTGTTTGTTGACCGAACCGGAAATGGAAATCCGGATTTTGCAGGCAGATAACTCCGGAACTAATCGTCTCTCCGGAACGGCAGACCACTCAATCGAAGCGGGTCGTTCCCACTTAGCCTTCTGGACACTTAACTCCGCGACTCTACTTGTACGTAGTCCTTCAAAAATGAGAAAACCTAAACGCACTTCCGGTTTTCCGCATACAACTTCCGCTATTCCGACCGTACACACTCGCTCAAATTTTTGTTGGATGCGCCTCTGCGAGACGCGTCTTTTGATGCGTCACTTTTGAAAATCCGTCAAGAACTCACCGAGTTATTCACCAAAAACTGACCCGCGAAAAACTCCCCCCCCTTGGCATGTAGGAATGCCAAATTTGGCCACAGGGCCCAGGGCCAGAATCGGGGGTCGGCCACGTGGAACCAAAGTCCTGGCACTCTTGGTTTGGCCGCTATTTTGAGATTCCGGTTTGATATTCACACACTACTCCTGTGACGTCACGGCACCTTATGACGTCACGCGATTTCCTCAAATGGAAATCCGAATTTTGCAGGCAGATAACTCCGGAACTAATCGTCTCTCCGGAACGGCAGACCACTCAATCGAAGCGGGTCGTTCCCACTTAGCCTTCTGGACACTTAACTCCGCGACTCTACTTGTACGTAGTCCTTCAAAAATGAGAAAACCTAAACGCACTTCCGGTTTTCCGCATACAACTTCCGCTATTCCGACCGTACACACTCGCTCAAATTTTTGTTGGATGCGCCTCTGCGAGACGCGTCTTTTGATGCGTCACTTTTGAAAATCCGTCAAGAACTCACCGAGTTATTCACCAAAAACTGACCCGCGAAAAACTCCCCCCCCTTGGCATGTAGGAATGCCAAATTTGGCCACAGGGCCCAGGGCCAGAATCGGGGGTCGGCCACGTGGAACCAAAGTCCTGGCACTCTTGGTTTGGCCGCTATTTTGAGATTCCGGTTTGATATTCACACACTACTCCTGTGACGTCACGGCACCTTGTGACGTCACGCGATTTCCTCAAATGGAAATCCGAATTTTGCAGGCAGATAACTCCGGAACTAATCGTCTCTCCGGAACGGCAGACCACTCAATCGAAGCGGGTCGTTCCCACTTAGCCTTCTGGACACTTAACTCCGCGACTCTACTTGTACGTAGTCCTTCAAAAATGAGAAAACCTAAACGCACTTCCGGTTTTCCGCATACAACTTCCGCTATTCCGACCGTACACACTCGCTCAAATTTTTGTTGGATGCGCCTCTGCGAGACGCGTCTTTTGATGCGTCACTTTTTAAAATCCGTCAAGAACTCACCGAGTTATTCACCAAAAACTGACCCGCGAAAAACTCCCCCCCCTTGGCATGTAGGAATGCCAAATTTGGCCACAGGGCCCAGGGCCAGAATCGGGGGTCGGCCACGTGGAACCAAAGTCCTGGCACTCTTGGTTTGGCCGCTATTTTGAGATTCCGGTTTGATATTCACACACTACTCCTGTGACGTCACGGCACCTTATGACGTCACGCGATTTCCTCAAATGGAAATCCGAATTTTGCAGGCAGATAACTCCGGAACTAATCGTCTCTCCGGAACGGCAGACCACTCAATCGAAGCGGGTCGTTCCCACTTAGCCTTCTGGACACTTAACTCCGCGACTCTACTTGTACGTAGTCCTTCAAAAATGAGAAAACCTAAACGCACTTCCGGTTTTCCGCATACAACTTCCGCTATTCCGACCGTACACACTCGCTCAAATTTTTGTTGGATGCGCCTCTGCGAGACGCGTCTTTTGATGCGTCACTTTTGAAAATCCGTCAAGAACTCACCGAGTTATTCACCAAAAACTGACCCGCGAAAAACTCCCCCCCCTTGGCATGTAGGAATGCCAAATTTGGCCACAGGGCCCAGGGCCAGAATCGGGGGTCGGCCACGTGGAACCAAAGTCCTGGCACTCTTGGTTTGGCCGCTATTTTGAGATTCCGGTTTGATATTCACACACTACTCCTGTGACGTCACGGCACCTTGTGACGTCACGCGATTTCCTCAAATGGAAATCCGAATTTTGCAGGCAGATAACTCCGGAACTAATCGTCTCTCCGGAACGGCAGACCACTCAATCGAAGCGGGTCGTTCCCACTTAGCCTTCTGGACACTTAACTCCGCGACTCTACTTGTACGTAGTCCTTCAAAAATGAGAAAACCTAAACGCACTTCCGGTTTTCCGCATACAACTTCCGCTATTCCGACCGTACACACTCGCTCAAATTTTTGTTGGATGCGCCTCTGCGAGACGCGTCTTTTGATGCGTCACTTTTTAAAATCCGTCAAGAACTCACCGAGTTATTCACCAAAAACTGACCCGCGAAAAACTCCCCCCCCTTGGCATGTAGGAATGCCAAATTTGGCCACAGGGCCCAGGGCCAGAATCGGGGGTCGGCCACGTGGAACCAAAGTCCTGGCACTCTTGGTTTGGCCGCTATTTTGAGATTCCGGTTTGATATTCACACACTACTCCTGTGACGTCACGGCACCTTATGACGTCACGCGATTTCCTCAAATGGAAATCCGAATTTTGCAGGCAGATAACTCCGGAACTAATCGTCTCTCCGGAACGGCAGACCACTCAATCGAAGCGGGTCGTTCCCACTTAGCCTTCTGGACACTTAACTCCGCGACTCTACTTGTACGTAGTCCTTCAAAAATGAGAAAACCTAAACGCACTTCCGGTTTTCCGCATACAACTTCCGCTATTCCGACCGTACACACTCGCTCAAATTTTTGTTGGATGCGCCTCTGCGAGACGCGTCTTTTGATGCGTCACTTTTGAAAATCCGTCAAGAACTCACCGAGTTATTCACCAAAAACTGACCCGCGAAAAACTCCCCCCCCTTGGCATGTAGGAATGCCAAATTTGGCCACAGGGCCCAGGGCCAGAATCGGGGGTCGGCCACGTGGAACCAAAGTCCTGGCACTCTTGGTTTGGCCGCTATTTTGAGATTCCGGTTTGATATTCACACACTACTCCTGTGACGTCACGGCACCTTGTGACGTCACACGATTTCGTCGCTCACCATCCACGGCCGTGAGTACCACTATTTTCTAATGTTCGCATGTGCTACGACTCGGCACTCACTACAGTAAGGGATCTCACCATCCAAGACCGTGAGTACCACTATTTTCTTATTTCGCATGTGCTACCACCATACAAATGCCCAGACGAAATCGCCTCCCATACAAATTGTATGGCCGGAAATGAAACCGGAAACGCGAAAAACCTCAAACTTTGGGCGTTAATATCTCCGTTGTTTTTTAACGCACAGAAACGGCAGACCACTTCAACGAATCGGGACGTTCTCATTTAACGTTCTACAGTATTTTTAAATCGATTTGCGCACTTTTAGAGGGCAATACCAACCGGACACTGAAAAACACCTGTTTTTTGGTCACCACTTCCGGTGGCATACACACACACGCACAAACTTTACACCGTTGGATGCGTCTTTTCAATACGCGTCTTTTGATGTTTTACTTTTGAAAATCCGTTTAGAATTGACGAAGTTATTCACGAAAAACTGGTCCCCGGAAAATCCCATACAAATTGTATGGCCGGAAATGAAACCGGAAACGCGAAAAACCTCCAACTTTGGGCGCTAATATCTCCGTTGTTTTTTAACGCACAGGAACGGCAGACCACTTCAACGAATCGGGACGTTCTCATTTAACGTTCTACAGTATTTTCAAATCGATTCGCGCACTTTTGAAGGGCAATACCAACCGGACACTGAAAAACACCTGTTTTCTGGTCACCACTTCCGGTGGCATACACACACACGCACAAACTTAACACCGTTGGATGCGTCTTTTCAATACGCGTCTTTTGATGTTTTATTTTTGAAAATCCATTGAGAATTGACGAAGTTATTCACAAAAAACTGATTTTCAGAAAATCCCATACAAATTGTATGGCCGGAACCGAAACCGGAAACGCGAAAAACCTGCAACTTTGGGTGCTAATATCTCCGTTGTTTTTTAACGCACAGAAACGGCAGACCACTTCATCGAATCGGGATAATCTCACTTAATATTCTGCAATATTTTTAACCGATTCGCGCACTTTTAGAGGGCAATACCAACCGGACACTAGAAAACACTGGTTTTTCCCTCCTGAGGGGGAGGGGGTGGATATGGGAGGGGCGGGGGGGTGACGATCCGGTGCTCCACTCCGAGACCTATCCACCGATACCCCGGACGTCCCTCTAGCCCGAGGGGTTACCGAGATATCCCACTTTAAAGGATTTGTCCGGAAGTTTGATAACTCGGTGTTGGAGTTCGATAACAGTTATCGAACTACTTATCAAACTTTTTCAATCCTCTATAGCTCCGGAACCACTTGTCCGATCCGGGCGTCCGACGGCTCCCCGGAAAGGAAATTTTGTCCTCTTTTGAAATATTTCAAGGTTGAAATATTTCATGAAATATTTCGTGAAATATTTCACGTTTTCCGTAAAAACGCTCGTAGCACTATGGTTCGAGTTGGGGGGGCTGGGGAATATCACTCCTAACAACACCAGCGCCACCTGTGGGTAAATCTCGAACTAATTCGCTTTAAACGCACTTTTTCGCAAATTCGCACGGGAGCGCTCGAAAAACACGTCCGTTCACTTCGGAGGTTTCGCTCAGACTACAGGGATAACTGGCTTGTGGCCGCCAAGCGTTCATAGCGACGTGGCTTTTTGATCCTTCGATGTCGGCTCTTCCTATCATTGTAAAGCAAAATTTACCAAGCGTAGGATTGTTCACCCTTTCAAGGGAACGTGAGCTGGGTTTAGACCGTCGTGAGACAGGTTAGTTTTACCCTACTGGTGTGCATTGTTTGTCGCTATCTTAACGGAATTCCTGTGCAGTACGAGAGGAACCACAGGTACGGACCACTGGCTCAATACTAGTTCGAACGGACTATGGTATGACGCTACGTCCGCTGGATTATGCCTGAACGCCTCTAAGGTCGTATCCAATCCGAGCTGATAGCGCTTCTTATACCCATTAGGTGGTCGTAAGCTAGCGGGCCTAACAACCCTCCGAGAACCGTCCGTGCTGTCCATTGGCACACTGGCGTCTCATCCCCGCTTACTACTAGGCCGCAAAGGGCGGGTTCGCGCTGCACGTGTTAGTACCATACATGTTGGGAACACCGGTGGACGAGCTTGCCGACTGTGGATATCACTAGTTTCGACACCTACGACCGCCCGCAAACGACGGGACTACAGGCTGGGAGCTTCAAGTTGTAGAGATGCGTTCGCATCGATCCTCTCAGGCGACCCATGCTTGGTGGTTAGTGCTTGCGCGTGCGCGCCCCGTGTGTGCTGGAATTGGCCAACCAGTGCACATTGGTGGTGCGTACCGTGACTTGCACCATGTGACGAGAGTGTTGAAGAACACTGTGTGGTGACTCTATGCCTATGTGATGGGGTGCTTGTAACACACGACCGAACCGACGGCTCGTTGGATGGTCACGACAGTGTGGTGCAGGTGCGCCCATGTGTAACGAATACATTGAGTGCCGTTGGAGGTTAGCGGTTGGTTGGTTGCATGCTACAACTTCGCGTTGTACATGGGCTGGCCGCTGCGCTTCCTTCGGGTTGCCACTTGATGTTGATAGGGCTGATGTATTGTGTTCGTTGACTTTTGGTTCATTCCAAAAGTCTTCGGACTTAGATTATTTTACAAGTGTCGGCGCTCTCGGACCGAAAATAAGAAGACAACTAAGAAGAAAAAGAGAAAGAAGCTAATAGTGGAAAGTATTCTTCTTCAAAGAAGGAACAAAAATTTTACAAGTGTTGAAAAATTTCCTAAGTCCAGAAAATTTTCTAAGTCCAGAAAATTTTCTAAGTCCCACAAAATGGAACATGATGAAGAAGATACAGAAGTTGAAAATTTTTCTAAGTCCAAAAAATTTTCTAAGTCCAGAAAATTTTCTAAGTCCAAAGTGTTGGAACAATTTCCAAAGGCCCATAGGTTGCACTGAATTTTCCTAAGTTGGCCACAAGTACCCATGAGGTATCGAGAAGGTTCACCCGAAGGACATAATATGTCCCAAAGTACCGATAGAGTACCCACAAATAGCACCGAGTGGGCCTAACATGGCCAAAAGTACCGATAGAGTACCCACAAAGAGCACCCAATTGGCCTAAGTTGGCCAAAAGTACCGCCAAGTAGCACCATAGAGGCCCGAGTAGAGCGAAATGTGGGCCAAATTGAACATTTGAAAATTTTTACAAGTCCAGAAAATTTTCTAAGTCCAGAAAATTTTCTAAGTCCAAAGAGTTGGACAAATTTCCTTAGGCCCAAAGGTTGCACTGAATGTTCCTAAGTTGGCCATCAGTACCCATGAAGTATCGCGAAGGTTCACCCGAAAGACACAATATGCCCTAAAGTACCCACAGAGTACCCACAAGTTGCACCCAATTGGCCTAAGTTGGCCAAAAGTACCGACAAGTAGCACCATAGAGGCCCGAGTAGAGCGAAATGTGGGCCAAAGTACCGAGTAGTTGCAACAAATGCCCAAATGGATACCAAAATGTGGTACCAAGCACCTAACTGTTGCAACAAATGCTAGCTTTCTGAGCAAAAGCTGTGGACCAATTTCGTAGAAGAACCGCCTAGGCGAAAAGGCAAAAATCGCCGAAGCTGGCCCGCTCGCAGAGCTCGCGGGCCAGGAGATACTCATAGGGCGATTTACTAGAGTGGGGAACTTGAGAATTTTTGTGTCCGAGACTTTGGGCAACTTCGCGGCCGCCCCCTTAAAGTAAAAGATTTTCTCTGGGTGCCTAAAATTCGCAATTCCCGCAAAGTCGGGAAGACGTTAAAGTTTTTGCCCAAAAAATGGCCATCGATTTAAGGTGATTTTCCAATAAGAAAATGCTTCCTATTTTGAATTTTTTCGAATATTTCCTAAACTAAGCGTCGGAGCACATGGCCGTGGAGGAACTTTTGGTAGCTTTTGGCAAGGGCTATCGGATGAAATAATGCGAAAGGCCATCGGAGCGATATTGGATAAATGCGGGCCCATAAACGTACCTAAGAAGTGAAAATTGGTACCTTGCACGCAGGATGCAAGAAATGCTTGAGTGTTAACCATCATCGGTACCAAGTACCTAGGTTATATCGAGTGCGTAGATGGAAGTCGGTACCAAAGGGAAACCTTCCTAGGCTAGGTGCACGCAAGTGAGTATGGATCGATCAGTAGAAAGATGGGAAGCCCAAGGAAACCTTCCTAGGCTAGGTGCACGCAAGTGAGTATGGATCGATCAGTAGAAAGATGGGAAGCCCAAGGAAACCTTCCTAGGCTAGGTGCACGCAAGTGAGTATGGATCGATCAGTAGAAAGATGGGAAGCCCAAGGAAACCTTCCTAGGCTAGGTGCACGCAAGTGAGTATGGATCGATCAGTAGAAAGATGGGAAGCCATAGGAAACCTTCCTAGGCTAGGTGCACGCAAGTGAGTATGGATCGATCAGTAGAAAGATGGGAAGCCATAGGAAACCTTCCTAGGCTAGGTGCACGCAAGTGAGTATGGATCGATCAGTAGAAAGATGGGAAGCCATAGGAAACCTTCCTAGGCTAGGTGCACGCAAGTGAGTATGGATCGATCAGTAGAAAGATGGGAAGCCCAAGGAAACCTTCCTAGGCTAGGTGCACGCAAGTGAGTATGGATCGATCAGTAGAAAGATGGGAAGCCCAAGGAAACCTTCCTAGGCTAGGTGCACGCAAGTGAGTATGGATCGATCAGTAGAAAGATGGGAAGCCATAGGAAACCTTCCTAGGCTAGGTGCACGCAAGTGAGTATGGATCGATCAGTAGAAAGATGGGAAGCCCAAGGAAACCTTCCTAGGCTAGGTGCACGCAAGTGAGTATGGATCGATCAGTAGAAAGATGGGAAGCCATAGGAAACCTTCCTAGGCTAGGTGCACGCAAGTGAGTATGGATCGATCAGTAGAAAGTGGGAAGCCCAGTACCAAATGCCCTAGTGAAGACCGTAAACGAATATCATGAACCGATAAGGAGCACCAAATGCCCTAGTGAAGACCGTAAACGAATATCATGAACCGAGAAGGAGCACCAAATGCCCTAGTGAAGACCGTAAACGAATATCATGAACCGATAAGGAGCACCAAATGCCCTAGTGAAGACCGTAAACGATTATCATGAACCGATAAGGAGCACCAAATGCCCTAGTGAAGACCGTAAACGAATATCATGAACCAAGAAGTAGCAACGAATGCCTGAAAAAGTACCAAGTCCACGGTATAGAGTAACGAGAGTTAACCGCCGTGATGTATGCAATGAGGGCAGCCATTGCATGGGTTCTGGACTTGGTTCGCGAATAACTTTTTTGCTAGACATCGGACAAAGTGGACGTGGAAGAACGAAATGTAGCATTTGGTGCCACCTATCCAAAACTTTTTCAAGATTGAAGATCCGATCGATACAGCCTGAGTTAAAGGCAAAAGTTGGTGCAAAAACGAGCATTTTTAATGGTGAAAAATCGGTACTCCTCGAATAGCTCCTGTTGGAAGCATCGGACCACATGGTCGTGGAGGAACATATTGTAGCGCGCGGTGTCAAGTATCGACACCCAAAACCGCATGTCCGATGGACGGAAAATGACCAAGTTATAGTGAAAACTTGGTTGCACCAAATTCCCGAAGAAGTGCAACGAGAAGGTGAATGCGATGGTTGTTCGTCGAATAGCTCCGGCCACAGACATGGTAGCGATTAGTGGTGCATGGAAGAAATCTAGCCACAAGTGCCATCTACCCATGGCCAGAAGAAAGTGTGGCCATATCTTGGATACCGGCGGAGCTATGGGGCAAATATGGGCCAAAAATGGTGCAAGTTGGACCAAAAATCCGAAAAAGTACCTAGGTAAATGCGATGGTTGTTCGTCGAATAGCTCCGGCCACAGACATGGTAGCGATTAGTGGTGCATGGAAGAAATCTAGCCACAAGTGCCATCTACCCATGGCCAGAAGAAAGTGTGGCCATATCTTGGATACCGGCGGAGCTATGGGGCAAATATGGGCCAAAAATGGTGCAAGTTGGACCAAAAATCCGAAAAAGTACCTAGGTAAATGCGATGGTTGTTCGTCGAATAGCTCCGGCCAGAGACATGGCAGCGATTAGTGGTGCATGGAAGAAATCTAGCCACAAGTGCCATCTACCCATGGCCAGAACAAAGTGTGGCCATATCTTGGATACCGGCGGAGCTATGGGGCAAATATGGGCCAAAAATGGTGCAAGTTGGACCAAAAATCCGAAAAAGTACCTAGGTAAATGCGATGGTTGTTCGTCGAATAGCTCCGGCCAGAGACATGGCAGCGATTAGTGGTGCATGGAAGAAATCTAGCCACAAGTGCCATCTACCCATGGCCAGAAGAAAGTGTGGCGCTATCTTGGATACCGGCGGAGCTATGGGGCAAATATGGGCCAAAAATGGTGAAGTTGGACCAAAAATCCGACCAAGTGCGCGAGGCGCTTTCGTGAATAGCTCCGGCCACAGACATGGTAGCGATTAGTGGTGCATGGAAGAAATCTAGCCACAAGTGCCATCTACCCATGGCCAGAAGAAAGTGTGGCCATATCTTGGATACCGGCGGAGCTATGGGGCAAATATGGGCCAAAAATGGTGCAAGTTGGACCAAAAATCCGACCAAGTGCGCGAGGCGCTTTCGTGAATAGCTCCGGCCACAGACATGGTAGCGATTAGTGGTGCATGGAAGAAATCTAGCCACAAGTGCCATCTACCCATGGCCAGAAGAAAGTGTGGCCATATCTTGGATACCGGCGGAGCTATGGGGCAAATATGGGCCAAAAATGGTGCAAGTTGGACCAAAAATCCGAAAAAGTACCTAGGTAAATGCGATGGTTGTTCGTCGAATAGCTCCGGCCACAGACATGGTAGCGATTAGTGGTGCATGGAAGAAATCTAGCCACAAGTGCCATCTACCCATGGCCAGAAGAAAGTGTGGCCATATCTTGGATACCGGCGGAGCTATGGTGCAAATACGGGCCAAAAATGGTGCAAGTTGGACCAAAAATCCGACCAAGTGCGCGAGACGCTTTCGTGAATAGCTCCGGCCACAGACATGGTAGCGATTAGTGGTGCATGGAAGAAATCTAGCCACAAGTGCCATCTACCCATGGCCAGAACAAAGTGTGGCCATATCTTGGATACCGGCGGAGCTATGGGGCAAATATGGGCCAAAAATGGTGCAAGTTGGACCAAAAATCCGAAAAAGTACCTAGGTAAATGCGATGGTTGTTCGTCGAATAGCTCCGGCCACAGACATGGTAGCGATTAGTGGTGCATGGAAGAAATCTAGCCACAAGTGCCATCTACCCATGGCCAGAAGAAAGTGTGGCCATATCTTGGATACCGGCGGAGCTATGGGGCAAATATGGGCCAAAAATGGTGCAAGTTGGACCAAAAATCCGAAAAAGTACCTAGGTAAATGCGATGGTTGTTCGTCGAATAGCTCCGGCCACAGACATGGTAGCGATTAGTGGTGCATGGAAGAAATCTAGCCACAAGTGCCATCTACCCATGGCCAGAAGAAAGTGTGGCCATATCTTGGATACCGGCGGAGCTATGGGGCAAATATGGGCCAAAAATGGTGCAAGTTGGACCAAAAATCCGACCAAGTGCGCGAGGCGCTTTCGTGAATAGCTCCGGCCACAGACATGGTAGCGATTAGTGGTGCATGGAAGAAATCTAGCCACAAGTGCCATCTACCCATGGCCAGAAGAAAGTGTGGCCATATCTTGGATACCGGCGGAGCTATGGGGCAAATACGGGCCAAAAATGGTGCAAGTTGGACCAAAAATCCGAAAAAGTACCTAGGTAAATGCGATGGTTGTTCGTCGAATAGCTCCGGCCACAGACATGGTAGCGATTAGTGGTGCATGGAAGAAATCTAGCCACAAGTGCCATCTAGCCATGGCCAGAAGAAAGTGTGGCCATATCTTGGATACCGGCGGAGCTATGGGGCAAATATGGGCCAAAAATGGTGCAAGTTGGACCAAAAATCCGACCAAGTGCGCGAGGCGCTTTCGTGAATAGCTCCGGCCACAGACATGGTAGCGATTAGTGGTGCATGGAAGAAATCTAGCCACAAGTGCCATCTACCCATGGCCAGAAGAAAGTGTGGCCATATCTTGGATACCGGCGGAGCTATGGGGCAAATATGGGCCAAAAATGGGTAAAATTGTACGGTCCAAAGCCAAGGGTAAATTTTTTTATTCCTCTAATAACTTCTAGCACAGACATTGAATCGGTTGGTGATGTATGGATGAAATGTAGCAAACAGTTGGAACTACCCATAAAATCTTAAAGATTGACGATCCAATGTATAGAACCGGAGTAATGTGCGATACTTGGTGAAAAATCGAGTGAAAAATTAGCTATAAACTGTTTTTGGCCCATAACTCGAATACTAGACATCGGAAGGGGGGGTCGTAGAACGATTTTTTGTTGCCCTATCGATTCCCTATCGAACGAGCAAAAGTTGTTTTTTTGACCAAAAAGGACCCCTACTCTAGTAAAATTGGCCTGATTTTACTAGTCCCCGGTACCCGTACAGGCAAAATGAGCAAAATGCTCAAGTATGAATGGTTTTTGGCCCATAACTCGAATACTAGACGTCGCAGGGGGGTGTCGTGGAACAATTTTTGGTAGCCCTTGAAATTATCTATCGAATGACATATACTTGATTTTTGGCCAAAAAGTTCCCTAGACTAGTAAAAATCGCATCATTTTACTAGAGTCGGGTACCCTGGACGAAAAACCGCTATAATTGCGGTTTTTGGCTAATAACTCGAATACTAGACGTCGCAGGGGGGTGTCGTGGAACAATTTTTGGTAGCCCTTGAAATTATCTATCGAATGACATATACTTGATTTTTGGCCAAAAAGTTCCCTAGACTAGTAAAAATCGCATCATTTTACTAGAGTCGGGTACCCTGGACGAAAAACCGCTATAATTGCGGTTTTTGGCTAATAACTCGAATACTAGACGTCGCAGGGGGGTGTCGTGGAACAATTTTTGGTAGCCCTTGAAATTATCTATCGAATGACATATACTTGATTTTTGGCCAAAAAGTTCCCTAGACTAGTAAAAATCGCATCATTTTACTAGAGTCGGGTACCCTGGACGAAAAACCGCTATAGTTGCGGTTTTTGGCTAATAACTCTAATACTAGACGTCGGAGGGGGGTGTCGTGGAACAATTTTTGGTAGCCCTTGAAATTATCTATCGAATGACATATACTTGATTTTTGGCCAAAAAGTTCCCTAGACTAGTAAAAATCGCATCATTTTACTAGAGTCGGGTACCCTGGACGAAAAACCGCTTAAGTTGCGGTTTTTGGCTAATAACTCGAATACTAGACGTCGCAGGGGGGTGTCGTGGAACAATTTTTGGTAGCCCTTGAAATTATCTATCGAATGACATATACTTGATTTTTTGACCAAAAAGTTCCTAGACTAGTAAAAATCGCATCATTTTACTAGAGTCGGGTACCCTGTACGAAAAACCGCTATAGTTGCGGTTTTTGGCCAATAACTCGAATACTAGACGTCGGAGGGGGGTGCCGTAGAACAATTTTTTGTAGCCCTTGAAATTACCTTTCGAATGATATATAGTGGTTTTTTGGTCAAACAGTGACCCCGAGACTAGTAACCCTCCATACACAAAACCGCCTAAAAAGTTTTGGTTTTGCAAAATTTTGAAAAGTGCGTCAAAAAAATTTTTTCAAAAAGTACCAAATCGTGATCAGAACTCACTATAGACCATAAAAAGTGAAATCCGATGGTCATTTGCAACACTTGGTCAATCGAGAAAAATTTCACTTTTTTACTAGAGTCGGGTACCCTGAACGAAAAATCGCTCAAGTGATGGTTTTTGGCCAATAACTCGAATACTAGACGTCGGAGGGGGGTGCCGTAGAACAATTTTTTGTAGCCCTTGAAATTACCTTTCGAATGATATATAGTGGTTTTTTGGTCAAACAGTGACCCCGAGACTAGTAACCCTCCATACACAAAACCGCCTACAAAAACTTTGTTTTGAAAAATTTTGAAAAGTTCAAAAAAATTTTTTTTTCAAAAACTACTAAAACGTGATAAGAACTTACTATAGACCATGAAAAGTGATATCCGATGATAATTTGCAAAAGTTGGTAACTAGTAAAAAATTTCACTTTTTTACTAGAGTCGGTGCAACGAGAAAAAAAAAGTCCGTGATGGAGAAAAATGGCACGTTTTCCACGCCTGTACGCTTTCGTTTTCTATATAGGGGGTAGGTGAGCCAGAAGCATGAATTTGACTGAGTACGTATCTTTATGAATTGGGCCCTTCTAAATCGATTGAGACTACCCCCAGGACGATCGGACGACTGCTTCTGGCTCAAAATGTGGTTTTTAGATTTTGATCGTCAATTATGAGAGAAAAAATCGATTAGAAGTAAAGATACGAAATGCTTGGTCTAAGTTGGGAAACGACTTCGGATATTTGTTGGACGTTGTCGTAGAAGGTCCGAGGACCAAGGAAAAGTGATTTCCAAGTGGATTTATGCACTATTAGTCGATGGTAAGATGTGAAATTAGTAGAACTTACCATACAGTTTGCGAAGTTGAAGCAATCGGTTGGTGAATATGGTACTGTCTGTCCAATTTGGTGGTTCGGAATGAGTGAAACGATGTTGATGATGGATAGACGTTCCGATTGCCCCCGATCGGGGAACATATAGTGGTCTTTAAGGTCCAAGTACCTATGTTTTGGTAAGCAGAACTGAGAGTTAAAGGATGAAAGTCGGCCATTCCTAATATCATCCTATCGGTGGTTCGCGAGTTGTTTGAGGACCGGACCAGCTCGCGATGAAACGGTCCTAGGGTATTGGTTATCCATCCAAGGAAGAGTAAATGCGATCCTAGATGTGTGTCGTTGGCCGTTCTACCGGTATCGCCTATCGATGAGATATCGACGGGCATGCCTTACTCGAAAGTTGAATTCTAGGATCGATGGTCAAACAGACCTATGAGCGATAAACCAAACTGAACACGTATTGATGTCGGCTTTTCCTATCATTTGATGCCGCAGGTTGTTTAGGGACCGGAGCAACTTGCGGCCGAGACGGTCCCCGGGGGTTTCTTTCTCCAAGGAGTGGAAACTATTAAGCAAGAGTTGTAGCAAGATACGATCCTCTGATGTGTCGTTGGCCGTTCATGCGGTATCGCCTGTCGATGAGATATCGATGGGCATGCCTTACTCTACCGACCTTCTAATTGAGAGTATTAATCAGGGATCGATGGTCAAACAAGACCAATGAGCGATAAACCAAACTGAACACGTATTGATGTCGGCTTTTCCTATCATTTGATGCCGCAGGTTGTTTAGGGACCGGAGCAGCTTGCGGCCGAGACGGTCCCCGGGGGTTTCTTTCTCCAAGGAGAAGAAACGATTAAGCAAAAGTTGTAGCAAGATACGATCCTCTGATGTGTCGTTGGCCGTTCAAGCGGTATCGCCTGTCGATGAGATATCGATGGGCATGCCTTACTCTCCCGACTGGATTACTGAGAGTTTAATCAGGGATCGATGGTCAAACAGACCAATGAGCGATAAACCAAACTGAACACATATTGATGTCGGCATTTCCTATCATTTGTCGCAGGTTGTTTAGGGACCGGAGCAGCTTGCGACCGAGACGGTCCCCGGGGGTTTCTTTCTCCAAGGAGTGGAAACGATTAAGCAAAAGTCGTAGCAATAATCGATCACCTGATGTGTCGTTGGCCGTTCTTGCGGTATCGCCTGTCGATGAGATATCGATGGGCATGCCTTACTCTCCTGACTGTTTAATTGAGAGTTATAATCAGGGATCGATGGTCAAAAAGACCTATGAGCGATAAACCAAACTGAACACGTATTGATGTCGGCATTTCCTATCATTTGTCGCAGGTTGTTTGGGGACCGGAGCAGCTTGCGACCGAGACGGTCCCTTCCCGAAAGATGGTGAACCGAGTCGTCTGGCGTAAAAACCGGACGACTCGAAAGGGCTTGACCCTTTCAAGTGAGCGATAATCACATTCTACGCTCAGTTCGACAGCTACAAGGCAATCACTCGCTATGTTCAGAGCTAATACATGCAACATGCCGGCATTGTTTCCACCGACGCATGGATTCAAGACTGGTGCACTTATTAGTTAAACCGTTCGCCTCCGGGTGTTTCGAGTTCAAGTCTGGATGAGGATTGATCTTGCTGGTAATAGCTTGAGCCCCTGAATAAGGGGTCGAAGCGTACATCTTGAGACCATGTACAACATATTACCAAATCGGCACCATGGGTTCGGGTGCAAGTGATGTAACCGTGAAAGATGTTGAGCAGCCCAACATCGGTTTACACACGCATAATAGGAAGGCAGCGCTGTCGACTGGTCAGTCGTGTAAGAAGTGTGCATTATCGATCACAAATATATTGGTGATCTGTAGGTTGCGCATACACCATGCCCGGTGTAAAGTGCCGTGGTCCCCCCCGGGGGGCTGCATCAAACCGTTCGCCACGCGAACTACCCAATGGAACGAACTCGATGCATTTAATAAGAAGAAGAGATGATAATGAAACACGGTCGATTTAAGAGTTGAAAACGTTGAAATGCCTATAAGCAAGTCTTAAGTTGGTGGTTTCGTTGTGCCCCAACAAATTGGTGCCTTACCCTACACCAAAGAGCCATTCAACATGGTTCAAGTGAGCGATAATCACATTCTACGCTCAGTTCGACAGCTACAAGGCAATCACTCGCTATGTTCAGAGCTAATACATGCAACATGCCGGCATTGTTTCCACCGACGCATGGATTCAAGACTGGTGCACTTATTAGTTAAACCGTTCGCCTCCGGGTGTTTCGAGTTCAAGTCTGGATGAGGATTGTTCTTGCTGGTAATAGCTTGAGCCCCTGAATAAGGGGCCGAAGCGTACATCTTGAGAGTAAATGTACAACATATTACCAAATCGGCACCGTGGGTTCTGGTGCAAGTGATGTAACCATGAAAGATGTTGAGCAGCCCAACATCGGTTTACACACGCATAAGGGGTTTATTGTTATCTGTAGGTTGCGCATACACCATACCCGGTGTAAAGTGCCGTGGTCCCCCAGGGGGCTGCATCAAAACGTTCGCCATGCGAACTACCCAATGGAACGAACTCGATGTATTGAAAGAGATGAACAATTAATAGCGAGAATAGGGGCCCGGAAGCAATTCCGCGGCCCTACGGTCGATTCAAGAGTTGAAACGTTGTACAATCGTGGATAGCACCTAGTGCTAATATGGTGAGAGATAATGTGTGAGGAAATTTAGTTTCCTAAAGTTTAGTTAGTGGTTTCCGTTGTGCCCTAACAAACTTAAAGTTGGTGGTGACCGTTACACCCCAACAAATTGGTGCCTTACCCAACACCAAAGAGCCATTCCATATGGTTCTAGAGAGAGAGAGTTGTGTGGAAATTTATTTCCCACTAAGCGAGTGTGTGTCTGTAGTGGAACGAATTCTGGTTGATCCTACCAGTAATATACGCTTGTCTCAAAGGTTAAGCCATGCATGTCTAAGTACAAACATAAATGAATGTGAAACCGCATAAGGCTCAGTATAACAGCTATAATTCACAAGATCATCCTACCACTAGTTACTTGGATAACTGTGGAAAATCCAGAGCTAATACATGCAACATGCCGGGACTGTTGCCCTCGCGGGTAGCTGAACTGGTGCACTTATTAGTTAAACCAATCGCCTCCGGGCGGCTTGAGTTGAAGTCTGGATAAGGACGCAGATCGTATGGTCGCTTGTCGACTGACGACAGATCTTTCAAATGTCTGCCCTATCAACTATTGATGGTAGTGTAGAGGACTACCATGGTTGCGACGGGTAACGGGGAATCAGGGTTCGATTCCGGAGAGGGAGCCTGAGAAATGGCTACCACATCCAAGGAAGGCAGCAGGCGCGTAAATTACCCAATCCCAGTACGGGGAGGTAGTGACGAGAAATAACAATATGGACCTCTCTAACGATGGTCCATAATTGGAATGAGTTGAGTATAAATCCTTCAACAAGGATCAAGTGGAGGGCAAGTCTGGTGCCAGCAGCCGCGGTAATTCCAGCTCCACTAGCGTATATTAAAGTTGTTGCGGTTAAAACGTTCGAAGTTGATTGCCCGTCCAGACACGTGACCGCCACGGGCGCCCGGTTACACGCCGGGGCCGTTCGTGCGCGCGCTCACGGCTGCGACTCACAATGGTGTACTTGGGCGTTACTCTGTGAACGAGTACCGTGCTACCGGTTAACTCCGGCACGGGCTCCTCATGGTGCTCAAGATACTCACATTTACCTTGAACAAATTAGAGTGCTCAAAGCAGGCTAAGACAAAGCGTCCCGGCCCCCCCGTGGGGTTGGCGTTGGCCGAGAATAATCTTGCATGGAATAATGGAATATGACCTCGGTTTATACGATTTCGTTGGTTTGTCAGAAACCTAGAGGTAATGATTAACAGAAGTAGTTGGGGGCATTGGTATTACGGCGCGAGAGGTGAAATTCGTAGACCGTCGTAGGACCAACTGAAGCGAAAGCGTTTGCCATGGATGCTTTCTTTAATCAAGAACGAAAGTTAGAGGATCGAAGGCGATTAGATACCGCCCTAGTTCTAACCGTAAACGATGCCAATTAGCAATTGGGAGACGCTACCCCTATTCGGTGCTCTCAGTCGCTTCCGGGAAACCAAAATCGGGTTCCGGGGGAAGTATGGTTGCAAAGTTGAAACTTAAAGGAATTGACGGAAGGGCACCACAAGAAGTGGAGCTTGCGGCTTAATTTGACTCAACACGGGAAAAATTTACCAGGTCCAAACTTATCGAGGTAAGACAGATTGATAGCTCTTTCTCAAATTTAAGGGTAGTGGTGCATGGCCGTTCTTAGTTCGTGGAATGATTTGTCTGGTTAATTCCGATAACGAACGTGACTCAAACATGCTAACTAGAACGCTGTCAGCAGTGCGCCTCCGGGCGCACCTGACGTTACAGCCGGGCGGCGCCTTCACGGGCGGTCGTCGGCTACGTTTGCCCTGCTTAGCGGGACAACTTGTGTTTAGCAAGCTGAGAATGAGCGATAACAGGTCCGTGATGCCCTTAGATGTTCTGGGCTGCACGCGTGCTACAATGTGGGTCGCAGCGTGTTCTCGCCAATAGGCGCCCCCATTCCGAGAGGAACGGGAAATCACTAAAATGCCCATCTAGTCGGGATTGGGGACTGCAACGGTCCCCATGAACCTGGAATTTCTAGTAAGCACTAGTCATTAGCTAGTGCTGATTACGTCCCTGCCCTTTGTACACACCGCCCGTCGCTACTACCGATGGATTATTTAGTGAGGTTTCTGGAGGCTTACCTTCCGCGGTTCCTTCGTGAGCTGCAGCTGGCATGGCTGAAGTTGACCGAACTTGATGATTTAGAGGAAGTAAAAGTCGTAACAAGGTTTCCGTAGGTGAACCTGCGGAAGGATCATTACTGATGATCGTCCGCGAGTGACCAACCATGGGCTGCCTTCGGTGTAGCTCGGTCGCTCGCTTGCTATGTGTCAGAATTTGTTGAAAGCCAACTCGTTCGTTGTACACTTTGATGGGTGACCATCACTGTGTCTCCGTGCCGAGCTAGATCTCCCCTAGCCGTAAGGCACTTGAACGCCCCTTCGACGACGAGTTGCATGTGTGTGGTATGTGTCAGAATCTGGTGAAGCTTTCTGCATGTGATGTGCCTTGTGTGGATCCGTGGCCATTGCATTGTGTCTGGTGCTTAGATACCCAGACACTTAGAACGCTTGCGCGGAAAGCAAACTCGATCGTTGTACACTTTGATGGGTGACCATCACTGTGTCTCCGTGCCGTGCTAGATCCCCCCTAGCCGTAAGGCACTTTGAACGCCCCTTCGACGACGAGTTACAAGAGTGTGGTATGTGTCAGAATCTGGTGAAGCTTTCTGCATGTGATGTGCCTTGTGTGGATCCGTGGCCATTGCATTGTGTCTGGTGTGTAGGTACCCAGACACTTAGAACGCTTGCGCGGAAAGCAAACTCGATCGTTGTACACTTTGATGGGCAACCATCACTGTGTCTCCGTGCCGTGCTAGATCTCCCCTAGCCGTAAGGCACTTTGAACGCCCCTTCGACGACGAGTTACAAGAGTGTGGTATGTGTCATAATCTGGTGAAGCTTTCTGCATGTGATGTGCCTTGTGTGGATCCGTGGCCATTGCATTGTGTCTGGTGTGCAGGTACCCAGACACTTAAGCAAACTCGATCGTTGTACACTGTGATGGGCGAGCATCACTGTGTCTCCGTGCCGTGTAAGAGCTCCCCTGGCCATCAGGCACTTGAAAGGTCCTTCGACGACGAGTTACAATAGTGGTGTGTTAGATACGTCAGGTGATGGTATCTACTGTTGTGCAATACGTATCCGGCCACGGCACGGAACGAACGGGAACTGTGGTGCAGACATACAAAGAGTTAAGCCTATTAGTCATTAACTCTAAGGACGGGGCCATGGGGCGGTACGCAAAGGATACGGATGAGCGAGTATGCAGGCCCAATACTCAATAGCTCGATCCGATCCAAGCACATGAGTTGACTGCGGCGCCAGGTTAACCAATGTGCTAGATTCTATTTGGCCAGTAGAATCTTGTGTCTTATGCGATTTGATACCAAGACACCAGAACGAAAGTTAGTTGAAGAGTTATTAAACTCTTATGAAGTATGGTTGTGCAATCACAACTTATGACTTTAACCTATAAAGTGGATATGGACTTGCAATTATAACATGGAATCTCTACACACCCCATGAGCTCGATCCAATCCACGCACACGAGTTGCCTGAGTAGCGACAGGTATACCGATGTGCAATACGTATCCGGCCACGGCACGGAACGAACGGGAACTGTGGTGCAGACATACAAAGAGTTAAGCCTACTAGTCATTAACTCTAAGGACGGGGCCATGGGGCGGTACGCAAAGGATACGGATGAGCGAGTATGCAGGCCCAATACTCAATAGCTCGATCCGATCCAAGCACATGAGTTGACTGCGGCGCCAGGTTAACCAATGTGCTAGATTCTATTTGGCCAGTAGAATCTTGTGTCTTACGCGATTTGATACCAAGACACCAGAACGAAAGTTAGTTGAAGAGTGATTAAACTCTTATGAAGAATGGTTGTGCAATCACAACTTATGACTTTAACCTATAAAGTGGATATGGACTATCAATTATAACATGGGGCACACACCATGTTCTCGATCCAATCCACGCACACGAGTTGCCTGAGTAGCGACAGGTATACCGATGTGCAATACGTATCCGGCCATAGGCACGGAACGAACAGGAACTGTGGTGCAGACATACAAGGGCCATGGGGCGGTACGCAAAGGATACGGATGAGCGAGTATGCAGGCCCAATACTCAATAGCTCGATCCGATCCAAGCACATGAGTTGACTGCGGCGCCAGGTTAACCGATGTGCTAAGAGAGTTGTTCCTGGGCCTTCAAAGTGACTTCAAAACTATCTTAGCGAATGGTGGCCATGGGCGTAGACATGAGCCACAAGTCACAAGGCCTGGGACTATTGGGTAATAAAGACAACTTAGTCAGAAAGTTAGTCTTTGGACGTACCACCGGGATTGTGTTACATTGGGAACCTTACTATAAAACCCTAGGCAGGGGATCACTCGGCTCATGGATCGATGAAGACCGCAGCTAAATGCGCGTCACAATGTGAACTGCAGGACACATGAACACCGATAAGTTGAACGCATATTGCGCGTCGGACGATTAAACCCGGCCGATGCACACATTCTTGAGTGCCTATCAATTCCTTGATATACAACAAACCAAACTTCAGGGTGGAGCGTGCCACAATAGA
>NW_026045181.1:120000-142500 GCF_943734845.2 Anopheles funestus
CGAACAGCACCTCCCGTTCAGCGGCAAAACGCGGACAGGAAAATACGACGTGTTCCGCCGTCTCGGCAACGCCAGGACATCTGGGGCAGTCCGGGGACGACGTGAAGCCCATCCGGCACAGGTAGTCACGGAAAAATCCGTGGCCAGACAATACCTGCGCCAACTGGAACGTCACGTCTCCATGCTTCCGTGACTGCCATGCCCTCACGTCGGGTAGCACTCGATGCGTCCACCGAGTGTACCGACTGGCGTCTTCGCTGGCAGCATCCGCGTCCCACCGCTGCTGCCACTGCTCATACGTCTGGTCACGCTCCAGCTCACGAACGCCAGACCTGGGGATCTCGTTGGCTGGATCGTTCAGCCGTTGATGGACCCTGCTGTCCTCCTCTATCTGCAGGCATATTGGAATGAGACCGGCCAGCAGCACGGCCGTCTCACCCCTCACCGTCCGGAAAGCCCGACAAACACGAATGGCCGTTGTCCTCTGCACGCGCTGCACCAATCTACGGCATTGGCGCAGCTGCAGCCCCTCCGACCATACTGGGGCCCCGTAGCGCAGGATGGAGTCCGCTACGGCCGCCAGCAGTCGGGCACGCGACGACTTCGGTCCACTGTGGTTCGGCATGAGGCGCGTGACGGCTTCCGCGACCTTCATGGCCTTCGCTGCAGCCTGCTGAACGTGCGGCAACCATGACAGGTGGTCGTGCAACCAAACTCCAAGATAACGGATGGAGCGCTGGGATTGCACGACCACACCTCCGATGTTGATGCTCACGACCGGATGACGCTTCAGGGTGGAGATGAGCGTCATTTCCGTCTTCTCTGGCGCCAACGAGAGACGGTTCCGGTCCAGCCAGTCCATGATTACCGCGATGGCTCGTTCAGCAGTCGAGGAAGCGGCTTGGGGTGTCGTTGCGGGGACCAAGACGACAAGGTCATCAGCGTAGCCAATAACCTCGGCCCCCTCAGGCAACTGGACACCCAGGACCCCGTCGTACAGCACGTTCCAAAGCGTGGGTCCCAAAATGGAACCCTGTGGAACGCCCGCACTGATGTTACGCTCGACAGGGCCCTCGCTGGTGTCGATAACCAGCCGCCGGTCCTCGAAATAGCTCCTCAGTATCTGCTGCAGCGATGACGGTACCCCCTTGTCCCTCAGCGCGTTGGCGATGGCTTGCCAGGGCGCAGAGTTAAAGGCGTTGCGGATATCAAGTGCCACCACCATCAGGCAGCGCTTGTCTCGGGCGTTGGTGCGGCGAAAGGACATGGCCGTCCTGCCCGCTTCGACAACGCGCTGGATCGCACTGATGGTGGATCTGCCTCGCCGGAAACCGTACTGCCCGTCCGACAGCCGTTCCGCATCTGGTTCCTCCAGGAACTCGTTGAGGCGGTTAAGAATTAGGCGCTCCAACACCTTGCCGAGTGCGTCGAGCATACACAGCGGCCGGTAGGAGGAGCTTTCCCCGGGAGGCTTGCCAGGCTTTGGCAACAGTACCAGTCGTTGCCTCTTCCAGGGCGCTGGAAACGCACCCCGGTCCAGGCAGTCCTGGTACAAACGGACGAAAACCTCCGGGTACTTCCTAATGGCCGTCTTAACCGCCGCGTTGGGGATACCGTCCAGTCCAGGCGCTTTCCGGTTCGCCATCGATCCCACGATGGACAACAGCTCGCCCACGGTGACAGGGGTCAACGAAGAACTCCGCTCCTCGGTGTCGACGCTCGATGATTCAGCGTCCGGCCAGTCAACAGGCGGATGTGTCGGGAACAGATCGTTGGCTATCCGCTCCAACACGACACGGTCAGTCTCAGGTGGCACGAAGCAGCCACGAAGACGAGACATGACCACCCGATAACCGGCCCCAAACTCGTTGGTTTCCGCCTGTTGAATCAGCTCATCGAGCTGCGCTCGCTTGCTGGCCCGGACAGCCTTCTCGACGGCTCTCCTCGCCGACCGATGATGTGCAGCCACGATGCTGCGCTCCTGCAGGTCGGTGGTATGAAGCATCCGCTCGTGCACGGCCGCACACTCCTCCCGAAGACGCAAGATCTCCGGAGTCCACCAGAAGAGGTCTCGATGGGGGTCACGATGCGACATGGTGACGCGCTCCATCGTGTCGTCGCATGCATCTAGCATGGCGTCGACCATCCCCTCCTGGCTGACGGCTCGTTCCGGAAAACCGGCCGTCTGGAGTGCGGCTGCGAATGCCTCCACCGAAAACTGCGTCGTCTTCCATCTCCGGCCAGCGTGCCGAAACGTGGTGGATGACGAAGAGGACCCCTGTCCCCGCTGACGATGCTGCTGCTGTTGTCGCTGCTGCCTCCCGTTCAGGTGACGATGCTGCTGCTGCAGGTGCTGCTGCTGCTGGTGCTGCTGCTGCTGGTGCTGCTGCTGTTGTCGTCGCTGCTGGTCGAGAGTTGGAGGCCCCACGGTGAAGAAAATGTACCGGTGGTCCGACGCCGTATAGTGGCACGAAGTGGTGTTCGCTGCCACCTCCCAAGTGTCTGGACGAGCAATGGATGCGCTCGCGAAAGACACATCCACGACACTGGGAGTGGCGACTCCGTTGCCCACGAACGTCGGGACCGATCCTTGGTTCAGGATCACAAGCCCAAGCTGCCGGATTGTGTCCAGCAGCTCTTCACCGCGCCGGGTGGTACGTTGGCTACCCCACTCCTCATTCCAGGCGTTGAAATCGCCTGCCAGGACGATGCGAGGGTGGGGTTGGGCCTCCAACTCCACCGCCTCCAGAAGTTGCTCGAACTCGCCGGCGTTGAGACGTGGAGGGGCGTAACAGCTGATGAAGACCACCCCTCCAATCTGCGCAGCAGCCAACCCGGGCATGGCACAGCGCCAGACCCGCTGGATTGGAAGGTGGCCGGTTGCCACCACAGCTGCTCTCCCCGACGAATCCACCGTCCAGTTTCCGCTGCCCTCTGGAGGTCGATACACCTCTGACAGCAGCAGCACGTCGACCCGCTTCGTGCGGGCTGTTTGCAGGGCCAGATCCTGGGCAGTGCGTCCACCACCCAGGTTGACCTGCATCACCCTCACTACACCCGACACTGTTGACCTTGTCGGCACGATGAGTGGCCCACTCGATGGGGCCCCTGGCAGACAATGCACTTAGCTGCCGACGTGCACTGACTAACGCGGTGGCCTACCTCGCCACACTGCAAACACTGACCCGTCCGGTCAGTTGAAGAACGGCAGTCCCGCGCCAGGTGCCCCATCAGCAGGCAACGGAAGCAGCGCTGACGGTCGAGCGGCTTCTTCGGCACTTCGCGGATGCCGCTGACACATTGGCAGAGTGTCAACTTCTGACCAATGAGACTCCGTGCCTTGGCCAGTGGGAGTCGAACACGCGCTCGCTTTGTGCCATCACGGAGCTCCCAAAGCTCGACGTGAGTGATGCCAGCCGCTGACCCCAGCTTCTCCTCAATGGCAAGCTTCACGTCACTCTCTTTGGCCAGAGAGTCGACGTTGGTGATGAGAAGCTCACCCATCTCCGTCACCACTCGTGCCTCGCCATCCTCACCTAGCGCTAGCTGGATCCGGCGAGCCAGCTCCGCGCTATCGACGTTCTTCCGCAACGGTACAAGCAGATGACCTTGCACGGTCCGGCGCCCCATGCCGATGTCTGCCCTGACGTCCTGCAGCTCCTGAGATGTACGCAGCTTCACGTACATCTCTGTCCAGGTTTTGTCCGAACCTGGGACCACCGCAATGCGGTCAGGACGCGGAGGACGCCCCTTAGACTGGGCACGATGCTGCTGATGTTGTTGCTGCTGACTCTGCTGCTGCTGCTGGCGCATCTGAGGTGGCCGGTACGGCTGGCCCACCTGCTGCGGTTGCTGCTGCTGCTGAGTCGAACGTTGCGATCGGCTCTTCCGACCGCTCACGACCGTAGCCCAGGACATCTGCTGCTGTTGCCGCTGCTGCTGACGTTGCGGTTGCTGCTGCTGCTGCTGCTGCTGGCCATTAGCCGACACTGCGACCGTCCGTCGCTGCGGCTGTGGCTGGCTGCGCTGCTGCTGCTGCTGCTGCTGCTGCTGCTGCCGCTGTTGTTGTTGCTGCTGCCGCTGCTGCTGCTGCTGCCGCTGCTGCTGCTGCTGCTGCTGCTGCTGCTGCTGCAGTTGCGAAGCTTTCTTCGCACGGTTGCGCTGCTGCCGGCTGCGTTTTGTCCTGGCACTGCCCTGACCAACAGGCTGTGCCGAGGAATGAAGCGCCGTCAAGGAACGCATGCCCTCTTGAAGCGCTTCCAGCGTACACTTCAGGGCCACTTCACGTTCCCGGCTAAGTCGCAGCTCTTCCGTCAGCGACTCGATCTGTTTGGCGAAGTTCTCCAGCATCTTGTGCTGGAAAGCCAGCACCGACGCTTCGCCATCGTCGTGGGGAGCCACGGTTGAAGACATCTCCCCTGCCGCTACCACTGGCGGCACCACCGTCTGCTCGAGAAGAGAGGCGTCGGAAAATTCCGCATCGTCCTCCTCCTCGGAATTATCAGCCTCGGACGGAACCGCCACCGTTGGTCCGGCCGGCCGTGGTGTCTCCGGTAAAGGGGAAGGGGTATCGGACCGCTTCCGAGGCGTGGACGACGACCGCACCCCGGAACGAAGCACCCGCCCCTCCATTCTCCGCTCCTTTCACAAAAAACCGCCTGCACGAATCGTTCAGACGGAACAAGGGAATATTCCCTTCAACATCTGCCAAGGTAACGACCGTCCGTCGCTAGAGCCCCTTTGGCAGATTTCCCGTCCGCGGATCGCAAGAATAAAAAAAAACTCCCACTTTTTTCTTTATTAAAAACAATTTCGCAAGAGAAAACCGCAAGAATAAGAATTTTTAATAAATTCCGCAAGAGATTCAAGAAAACACCAAAAAACGGGTTCGTCGCCTGCTGACGCGTTGAAGTCTCTCGTTTTGGCGTTCCCGGGGAAGGATTCGGAGCCAAAGAACCGTTCCCGGTCTCCTGCTAAGCGTTCCCGGTCTCCGGCTGCGCGTTCTCACTCTCTGACCGCTAAGCGCCGGAAAGGTATGCAATTCGCATCGAGTTTTATAGCACCGTAACGCTTCGTAACGCTGGTGTCCCGGCTAAGCGCTACCGCTACCGGTCACTGGTGGCGCTGCAGACGTCGAAGAGAAGGTGGTTGCTGTCTTCGCTGGAAGTTGCGGAACCCGCCACGGGTGGCGCTGTCGTCATAAAAAGGGAGCTTTACGTTGGGTTGTTGTCCTCACTGCTCGAAAACGCTTCGTGGTGTTGTTGATGACACAAACACACGCGACGACACACCTGACGCCACCGTACCACGCTGTTGCACGCACTTTCACGTCGAGTTTTTACTGTTTATCTCTTTTTAAAAGCACTTTACGTCGCTGGAAAACGATAGTTTATGCTCCCTAGCATGTGTTTTACCACTTTTCCAATGTTCTAACACGGTATTTCGATATTTATTCGCCACTGAAGTTCCCCATACAAAGTGTATGGGGACACTTTAAACTGAGTTTTAGCGCAGTAAATTGAAGTAAAACGATTTCCTTTTTCAATATTCGCTAAGAATGACACTCAATTCGCCCTTTTCGACTATTGTTCCGCTATTTATAAGCACTTTTGCACAATATTTTTGCAAAAAATACGGAGCGACACAAAGCACGTCTAAACTGCTGGCTTGACAGCTACGCACACACAGGGATAACTGGCTTGTGGCCGCCAAGCGTTCATAGCGACGTGGCTTTTTGATCCTTCGATGTCGGCTCTTCCTATCATTGTAAAGCAAAATTTACCAAGCGTAGGATTGTTCACCCTTTCAAGGGAACGTGAGCTGGGTTTAGACCGTCGTGAGACAGGTTAGTTTTACCCTACTGGTGTGCATTGTTTGTCGCTATCTTAACGGAATTCCTGTGCAGTACGAGAGGAACCACAGGTACGGACCACTGGCTCAATACTAGTTCGAACGGACTATGGTATGACGCTACGTCCGCTGGATTATGCCTGAACGCCTCTAAGGTCGTATCCAATCCGAGCTGATAGCGCTTCTTATACCCATTAGGTGGTCGTAAGCTAGCGGGCCTAACAACCCTCCGAGAACCGTCCGTGCTGTCCATTGGCACACTGGCGTCTCATCCCCGCTTACTACTAGGCCGCAAAGGGCGGGTTCGCGCTGCACGTGTTAGTACCATACATGTTGGGAACACCGGTGGACGAGCTTGCCGACTGTGGATATCACTAGTTTCGACACCTACGACCGCCCGCAAACGACGGGACTACAGGCTGGGAGCTTCAAGTTGTAGAGATGCGTTCGCATCGATCCTCTCAGGCGACCCATGCTTGGTGGTTAGTGCTTGCGCGTGCGCGCCCCGTGTGTGCTGGAATTGGCCAACCAGTGCACATTGGTGGTGCGTACCGTGACTTGCACCATGTGACGAGAGTGTTGAAGAACACTGTGTGGTGACTCTATGCCTATGTGATGGGGTGCTTGTAACACACGACCGAACCGACGGCTCGTTGGATGGTCACGACAGTGTGGTGCAGGTGCGCCCATGTGTAACGAATACATTGAGTGCCGTTGGAGGTTAGCGGTTGGTTGGTTGCATGCTACAACTTCGCGTTGTACATGGGCTGGCCGCTGCGCTTCCTTCGGGTTGCCACTTGATGTTGATAGGGCTGATGTATTGTGTTCGTTGACTTTTGGTTCATTCCAAAAGTCTTCGGACTTAGATTATTTTACAAGTGTCGGCGCTCTCGGACCGAAAATAAGAAGACAACTAAGAAGAAAAAGAGAAAGAAGCTAATAGTGGAAAGTATTCTTCTTCAAAGAAGGAACAAAAATTTTACAAGTGTTGAAAAATTTCCTAAGTCCAAAAAATTTTCTAAGTCCAGAAAATTTTCTAAGTCCCACAAAATGGAACATGATGAAGAAGATACAGAAGTTGAAAATTTTTCTAAGTCCAAAAAATTTTCTAAGTCCAGAAAATTTTCTAAGTCCAAAGTGTTGGAACAATTTCCAAAGGCCCATAGGTTGCACTGAATTTTCCTAAGTTGGCCACAAGTACCCATGAGGTATCGAGAAGGTTCACCCGAAGGACATAATATGTCCCAAAGTACCGATAGAGTACCCACAAATAGCACCGAGTGGGCCTAACATGGCCAAAAGTACCGATAGAGTACCCACAAAGAGCACCCAATTGGCCTAAGTTGGCCAAAAGTACCGCCAAGTAGCACCATAGAGGCCCGAGTAGAGCGAAATGTGGGCCAAATTGAACATTTGAAAATTTTTACAAGTCCAGAAAATTTTCTAAGTCCAGAAAATTTTCTAAGTCCAAAGAGTTGGACAAATTTCCTTAGGCCCAAAGGTTGCACTGAATGTTCCTAAGTTGGCCATCAGTACCCATGAAGTATCGCGAAGGTTCACCCGAAAGACACAATATGCCCTAAAGTACCCACAGAGTACCCACAAGTTGCACCCAATTGGCCTAAGTTGGCCAAAAGTACCGACAAGTAGCACCATAGAGGCCCGAGTAGAGCGAAATGTGGGCCAAAGTACCGAGTAGTTGCAACAAATGCCCAAATGGATACCAAAATGTGGTACCAAGCACCTAACTGTTGCAACAAATGCTAGCTTTCTGAGCAAAAGCTGTGGACCAATTTCGTAGAAGAACCGCCTAGGCGAAAAGGCAAAAATCGCCGAAGCTGGCCCGCTCGCAGAGCTCGCGGGCCAGGAGATACTCATAGGGCGATTTACTAGAGTGGGGAACTTGAGAATTTTTGTGTCCGAGACTTTGGGCAACTTCGCGGCCGCCCCCTTAAAGTAAAAGATTTTCTCTGGGTGCCTAAAATTCGCAATTCCCGCAAAGTCGGGAAGACGTTAAAGTTTTTGCCCAAAAAATGGCCATCGATTTAAGGTGATTTTCCAATAAGAAAATGCTTCCTATTTTGAATTTTTTCGAATATTTCCTAAACTAAGCGTCGGAGCACATGGCCGTGGAGGAACTTTTGGTAGCTTTTGGCAAGGGCTATCGGATGAAATAATGCGAAAGGCCATCGGAGCGATATTGGATAAATGCGGGCCCATAAACGTACCTAAGAAGTGAAAATTGGTACCTTGCACGCAGGATGCAAGAAATGCTTGAGTGTTAACCATCATCAGTACCAAGTACCTAGGTTATATCGAGTGCGTAGATGGAAGTCGGTACCAAAGGGAAACCTTCCTAGGCTAGGTGCACGCAAGTGAGTATGGATCGATCAGTAGAAAGATGGGAAGCCCAAGGAAACCTTCCTAGGCTAGGTGCACGCAAGTGAGTATGGATCGATCAGTAGAAAGATGGGAAGCCCAAGGAAACCTTCCTAGGCTAGGTGCACGCAAGTGAGTATGGATCGATCAGTAGAAAGATGGGAAGCCCAAGGAAACCTTCCTAGGCTAGGTGCACGCAAGTGAGTATGGATCGATCAGTAGAAAGATGGGAAGCCATAGGAAACCTTCCTAGGCTAGGTGCACGCAAGTGAGTATGGATCGATCAGTAGAAAGATGGGAAGCCATAGGAAACCTTCCTAGGCTAGGTGCACGCAAGTGAGTATGGATCGATCAGTAGAAAGATGGGAAGCCATAGGAAACCTTCCTAGGCTAGGTGCACGCAAGTGAGTATGGATCGATCAGTAGAAAGATGGGAAGCCATAGGAAACCTTCCTAGGCTAGGTGCACGCAAGTGAGTATGGATCGATCAGTAGAAAGTGGGAAGCCCAGTACCAAATGCCCTAGTGAAGACCGTAAACGAATATCATGAACCGATAAGGAGCACCAAATGCCCTAGTGAAGACCGTAAACGAATATCATGAACCGAGAAGGAGCACCAAATGCCCTAGTGAAGACCGTAAACGAATATCATGAACCGATAAGGAGCACCAAATGCCCTAGTGAAGACCGTAAACGATTATCATGAACCGATAAGGAGCACCAAATGCCCTAGTGAAGACCGTAAACGAATATCATGAACCAAGAAGTAGCAACGAATGCCTGAAAAAGTACCAAGTCCACGGTATAGAGTAACGAGAGTTAACCGCCGTGATGTATGCAATGAGGGCAGCCATTGCATGGGTTCTGGACTTGGTTCGCGAATAACTTTTTTGCTAGACATCGGACAAAGTGGACGTGGAAGAACGAAATGTAGCATTTGGTGCCACCTATCCAAAACTTTTTCAAGATTGAAGATCCGATCGATACAGCCTGAGTTAAAGGCAAAAGTTGGTGCAAAAACGAGCATTTTTAATGGTGAAAAATCGGTACTCCTCGAATAGCTCCTGTTGGAAGCATCGGACCACATGGTCGTGGAGGAACATATTGTAGCGTGCGGTGTCAAGTATCGACACCCAAAACCGCATGTCCGATGGACGGAAAATGACCAAGTTATAGTGAAAACTTGGTTGCACCAAATTCCCGAAGAAGTGCAACGAGAAGGTGAATGCGATGGTTGTTCGTCGAATAGCTCCGGCCACAGACATGGTAGCGATTAGTGGTGCATGGAAGAAATCTAGCCACAAGTGCCATCTACCCATGGCCAGAAGAAAGTGTGGCCATATCTTGGATACCGGCGGAGCTATGGGGCAAATATGGGCCAAAAATGGTGCAAGTTGGACCAAAAATCCGAAAAAGTACCTAGGTAAATGCGATGGTTGTTCGTCGAATAGCTCCGGCCACAGACATGGTAGCGATTAGTGGTGCATGGAAGAAATCTAGCCACAAGTGCCATCTACCCATGGCCAGAAGAAAGTGTGGCCATATCTTGGATACCGGCGGAGCTATGGGGCAAATATGGGCCAAAAATGGTGCAAGTTGGACCAAAAATCCGAAAAAGTACCTAGGTAAATGCGATGGTTGTTCGTCGAATAGCTCCGGCCAGAGACATGGCAGCGATTAGTGGTGCATGGAAGAAATCTAGCCACAAGTGCCATCTACCCATGGCCAGAACAAAGTGTGGCCATATCTTGGATACCGGCGGAGCTATGGGGCAAATATGGGCCAAAAATGGTGCAAGTTGGACCAAAAATCCGAAAAAGTACCTAGGTAAATGCGATGGTTGTTCGTCGAATAGCTCCGGCCAGAGACAAGGCAGCGATTAGTGGTGCATGGAAGAAATCTAGCCACAAGTGCCATCTACCCATGGCCAGAAGAAAGTGTGGCGCTATCTTGGATACCGGCGGAGCTATGGGGCAAATATGGGCCAAAAATGGTGAAGTTGGACCAAAAATCCGACCAAGTGCGCGAGGCGCTTTCGTGAATAGCTCCGGCCACAGACATGGTAGCGATTAGTGGTGCATGGAAGAAATCTAGCCACAAGTGCCATCTACCCATGGCCAGAAGAAAGTGTGGCCATATCTTGGATACCGGCGGAGCTATGGGGCAAATATGGGCCAAAAATGGTGCAAGTTGGACCAAAAATCCGACCAAGTGCGCGAGGCGCTTTCGTGAATAGCTCCGGCCACAGACATGGTAGCGATTAGTGGTGCATGGAAGAAATCTAGCCACAAGTGCCATCTACCCATGGCCAGAAGAAAGTGTGGCCATATCTTGGATACCGGCGGAGCTATGGGGCAAATATGGGCCAAAAATGGTGCAAGTTGGACCAAAAATCCGAAAAAGTACCTAGGTAAATGCGATGGTTGTTCGTCGAATAGCTCCGGCCACAGACATGGTAGCGATTAGTGGTGCATGGAAGAAATCTAGCCACAAGTGCCATCTACCCATGGCCAGAAGAAAGTGTGGCCATATCTTGGATACCGGCGGAGCTATGGTGCAAATACGGGCCAAAAATGGTGCAAGTTGGACCAAAAATCCGACCAAGTGCGCGAGACGCTTTCGTGAATAGCTCCGGCCACAGACATGGTAGCGATTAGTGGTGCATGGAAGAAATCTAGCCACAAGTGCCATCTACCCATGGCCAGAACAAAGTGTGGCCATATCTTGGATACCGGCGGAGCTATGGGGCAAATATGGGCCAAAAATGGTGCAAGTTGGACCAAAAATCCGAAAAAGTACCTAGGTAAATGCGATGGTTGTTCGTCGAATAGCTCCGGCCACAGACATGGTAGCGATTAGTGGTGCATGGAAGAAATCTAGCCACAAGTGCCATCTACCCATGGCCAGAAGAAAGTGTGGCCATATCTTGGATACCGGCGGAGCTATGGGGCAAATACGGGCCAAAAATGGTGCAAGTTGGACCAAAAATCCGAAAAAGTACCTAGGTAAATGCGATGGTTGTTCGTCGAATAGCTCCGGCCACAGACATGGTAGCGATTAGTGGTGCATGGAAGAAATCTAGCCACAAGTGCCATCTACCCATGGCCAGAAGAAAGTGTGGCCATATCTTGGATACCGGCGGAGCTATGGGGCAAATATGGGCCAAAAATGGTGCAAGTTGGACCAAAAATCCGACCAAGTGCGCGAGGCGCTTTCGTGAATAGCTCCGGCCACAGACATGGTAGCGATTAGTGGTGCATGGAAGAAATCTAGCCACAAGTGCCATCTACCCATGGCCAGAAGAAAGTGTGGCCATATCTTGGATACCGGCGGAGCTATGGGGCAAATACGGGCCAAAAATGGTGCAAGTTGGACCAAAAATCCGAAAAAGTACCTAGGTAAATGCGATGGTTGTTCGTCGAATAGCTCCGGCCACAGACATGGTAGCGATTAGTGGTGCATGGAAGAAATCTAGCCACAAGTGCCATCTAGCCATGGCCAGAAGAAAGTGTGGCCATATCTTGGATACCGGCGGAGCTATGGGGCAAATATGGGCCAAAAATGGTGCAAGTTGGACCAAAAATCCGACCAAGTGCGCGAGGCGCTTTCGTGAATAGCTCCGGCCACAGACATGGTAGCGATTAGTGGTGCATGGAAGAAATCTAGCCACAAGTGCCATCTACCCATGGCCAGAAGAAAGTGTGGCCATATCTTGGATACCGGCGGAGCTATGGGGCAAATATGGGCCAAAAATGGTGCAAGTTGGACCAAAAATCCGACCAAGTGCGCGAGGCGCTTTCGTGAATAGCTCCGGCCACAGACATGGTAGCGATTAGTGGTGCATGGAAGAAATCTAGCCACAAGTGCCATCTACCCATGGCCAGAAGAAAGTGTGGCGCTATCTTGGATACCGGCGGAGCTATGGGGCAAATACGGGCCAAAAATGGGTAAAATTTGACGGTTCAAAGCCAAGGGTAAATTTTTTTATTCCTCTAATAACTTCTAGCACAGACATTGAATCGGTTGGAGATGTATGGATGAAATGTAGCAAACAGTTGGAACTACCCATAAAATCTTAAAGATTGACGATCCAATGTATAGAACCGGAGTAATGTGCGATACTTGGTGAAAAATCGAGTGAAAAATTAACTATAAACTGTTTTTGGCCCATAACTCGAATACTAGACATCGGAAGGGGGGGTCGTAGAACGATTTTTTGTTGCCCTATCGATTCCCTATCGAACGAGCAAAAGTTGTTTTTTTGACCAAAAAGGACCCCTACTCTAGTAAAATTGGCCTGATTTTACTAGTCCCCGGTACCCGTACAGGCAAAATGAGCAAAATGCTCAAGTATGAATGGTTTTTGGCCCATAACTCGAATACTAGACGTCGCAGGGGGGTGTCATGGAACAATTTTTGGTAGCCCTTGAAATTATCTATCGAATGACATATACTTGATTTTTGGCCAAAAAGTTCCCTAGACTAGTAAAAATCGCATCATTTTACTAGAGTCGGGTACCCTGGACGAAAAACCGCTATAATTGCGGTTTTTGGCTAATAACTCGAATACTAGACGTCGCAGGGGGGTGTCATGGAACAATTTTTGGTAGCCCTTGAAATTATCTATCGAATGACATATACTTGATTTTTGGCCAAAAAGTTCCCTAGACTAGTAAAAATCGCATCATTTTACTAGAGTCGGGTACCCTGGACGAAAAACCGCTATAATTGCGGTTTTTGGCTAATAACTCGAATACTAGACGTCGCAGGGGGGTGTCGTGGAACAATTTTTGGTTGCCCTTGAAATTATCTATCGAATGACATATACTTGATTTTTGGCCAAAAAGTTCCCTAGACTAGTAAAAATCGCATCATTTTACTAGAGTCGGGTACCCTGGACGAAAAACCGCTATAATTGCGGTTTTTGGCTAATAACTCGAATACTAGACGTCGCAGGGGGGTGTCGTGGAACAATTTTTGGTAGCCCTTGAAATTATCTATCGAATGACATATACTTGATTTTTGGCCAAAAAGTTCCCTAGACTAGTAAAAATCGCATCATTTTACTAGAGTCGGGTACCCTGGACGAAAAACCGCTTAAGTTGCGGTTTTTGGCTAATAACTCGAATACTAGACGTCGCAGGGGGGTGTCGTGGAACAATTTTTGGTAGCCCTTGAAATTATCTATCGAATGACATATACTTGATTTTTGGCCAAAAAGTTCCCTAGACTAGTAAAAATCGCATCATTTTACTAGAGTCGGGTACCCTGTACGAAAAACCGCTATAGTTGCGGTTTTTGGCCAATAACTCGAATACTAGACGTCGGAGGGGGGTGCCGTAGAACAATTTTTTGTAGCCCTTGAAATTACCTTTCGAATGATATATAGTGGTTTTTTGGTCAAACAGTGACCCCGAGACTAGTAACCCTCCATACACAAAACCGCCTAAAAAGTTTTGGTTTTGCAAAATTTTGAAAAGTGCGTCAAAAAAATTTTTTCAAAAAGTACCAAATCGTGATCAGAACTCACTATAGACCATAAAAAGTGAAATCCGATGGTCATTTGCAACACTTGGTCAATCGAGAAAAATTTCACTTTTTTACTAGAGTCGGGTACCCTGAACGAAAAATCGCTCAAGTGATGGTTTTTGGCCAATAACTCGAATACTAGACGTCGGAGGGGGGTGCCGTAGAACAATTTTTTGTAGCCCTTGAAATTACCTTTCGAATGATATATAGTGGTTTTTTGGTCAAACAGTGACCCCGAGACTAGTAACCCTCCATACACAAAACCGCCTACAAAAACTTTGTTTTGAAAAATTTTGAAAAGTTCAAAAAAATTTTTTTTTCAAAAACTACTAAAACGTGATAAGAACTTACTATAGACCATGAAAAGTGATATCCGATGATAATTTGCAAAAGTTGGTAACTAGTAAAAAATTTCACTTTTTTACTAGAGTCGGTGCAACGAGAAAAAAAAAGTCCGTGATGGAGAAAAATGGCACGTTTTCCACGCCTGTACGCTTTCGTTTTCTATATAGGGGGTAGGTGAGCCAGAAGCATGAATTTGACTGAGTACGTATCTTTATGAATTGGGCCCTTCTAAATCGATTGAGACTACCCCCAGGACGATCGGACGACTGCTTCTGGCTCAAAATGTGGTTTTTAGATTTTGATCGTCAATTATGAGAGAAAAAATCGATTAGAAGTAAAGATACGAAATGCTTGGTCTAAGTTGGGAAACGACTTCGGATATTTGTTGGACGTTGTCGTAGAAGGTCCGAGGACCAAGGAAAAGTGATTTCCAAGTGGATTTATGCACTATTAGTCGATGGTAAGATGTGAAATTAGTAGAACTTACCATACAGTTTGCGAAGTTGAAGCAATCGGTTGGTGAATATGGTACTGTCTGTCCAATTTGGTGGTTCGGAATGAGTGAAACGATGTTGATGATGGATAGACGTTCCGATTGCCCCCGATCGGGGAACATATAGTGGTCTTTAAGGTCCAAGTACCTATGTTTTGGTAAGCAGAACTGAGAGTTAAAGGATGAAAGTCGGCCATTCCTAATATCATCCTATCGGTGGTTCGCGAGTTGTTTGAGGACCGGAGCAGCTCGCGATGAAACGGTCCTAGGGTATTGGTTATCCATCCAAGGAAGAGTAAATGCGATCCTAGATGTGTGTCGTTGGCCGTTCTACCGGTATCGCCTATCGATGAGATATCGACGGGCATGCCTTACTCGAAAGTTGAATTCTAGGATCGATGGTCAAACAGACCTATGAGCGATAAACCAAACTGAACACGTATTGATGTCGGCTTTTCCTATCATTTGATGCCGCAGGTTGTTTAGGGACCGGAGCAACTTGCGGCCGAGACGGTCCCCGGGGGTTTCTTTCTCCAAGGAGTGGAAACTATTAAGCAAGAGTTGTAGCAAGATACGATCCTCTGATGTGTCGTTGGCCGTTCATGCGGTATCGCCTGTCGATGAGATATCGATGGGCATGCCTTACTCTACCGACCTTCTAATTGAGAGTATTAATCAGGGATCGATGGTCAAACAAGACCAATGAGCGATAAACCAAACTGAACACGTATTGATGTCGGCTTTTCCTATCATTTGATGCCGCAGGTTGTTTAGGGACCGGAGCAGCTTGCGACCGAGACGGTCCCCGGGGGTTTCTTTCTCCAAGGAGAAGAAACGATTAAGCAAAAGTTGTAGCAAGATACGATCCTCTGATGTGTCGTTGGCCGTTCAAGCGGTATCGCCTGTCGATGAGATATCGATGGGCATGCCTTACTCTCCCGACTGGATTACTGAGAGTTTAATCAGGGATCGATGGTCAAACAGACCAATGAGCGATAAACCAAACTGAACACATATTGATGTCGGCATTTCCTATCATTTGTCGCAGGTTGTTTAGGGACCGGAGCAGCTTGCGACCGAGACGGTCCCCGGGGGTTTCTTTCTCTAAGGAGTGGAAACGATTAAGCAAAAGTCGTAGCAATAATCGATCACCTGATGTGTCGTTGGCCGTTCTTGCGGTATCGCCTGTCGATGAGATATCGATGGGCATGCCTTACTCTCCTGACTGTTTAATTGAGAGTTATAATCAGGGATCGATGGTCAAAAAGACCTATGAGCGATAAACCAAACTGAACACGTATTGATGTCGGCATTTCCTATCATTTGTCGCAGGTTGTTTGGGGACCGGAGCAGCTTGCGACCGAGACGGTCCCTTCCCGAAAGATGGTGAACCGAGTCGTCTGGCGTAAAAACCGGACGACTCGAAAGGGCTTGACCCTTTCAAGTGAGCGATAATCACATTCTACGCTCAGTTCGACAGCTACAAGGCAATCACTCGCTATGTTCAGAGCTAATACATGCAACATGCCGGCATTGTTTCCACCGACGCATGGATTCAAGACTGGTGCACTTATTAGTTAAACCGTTCGCCTCCGGGTGTTTCGAGTTCAAGTCTGGATGAGGATTGATCTTGCTGGTAATAGCTTGAGCCCCTGAATAAGGGGTCGAAGCGTACATCTTGAGACCATGTACAACATATTACCAAATCGGCACCATGGGTTCGGGTGCAAGTGATGTAACCGTGAAAGATGTTGAGCAGCCCAACATCGGTTTACACACGCATAATAGGAAGGCAGCGCTGTCGACTGGTCAGTCGTGTAAGAAGTGTGCATTATCGATCACAAATATATTGGTGATCTGTAGGTTGCGCATACACCATGCCCGGTGTAAAGTGCCGTGGTCCCCCCCGGGGGGCTGCATCAAACCGTTCGCCACGCGAACTACCCAATGGAACGAACTCGATGCATTTAATAAGAAGAAGAGATGATAATGAAACACGGTCGATTTAAGAGTTGAAAACGTTGAAATACCTATAAGCAAGTCTTAAGTTGGTGGTGACCGTTACGCCCCAACAAATTGGTGCCTTACCCTACACCAAAGAGCCATTCAACATGGTTCAAGTGAGCGATAATCACGCTCTACGCTCAGTATGACAGCTGCAAGGCAATCACTCGCTAAGTTCAGAGCTAATACATGCAACATGCCGGCATTGTTTCCACCGACGCATGGATTCAAGACTGGTGCACTTATTAGTTAAACCGTTCGCCTCCGGGTGTTTCGAGTTCAAGTCTGGATGAGGATTGTTCTTGCTGGTAATAGCTTGAGCCCCTGAATAAGGGGCCGAAGCGTACATCTTGAGTAAATGTACAACATATTACCAAATCGGCACCGTGGGTTCTGGTGCAAGTGATGTAACCGTGAAAGATGTTGAGCAGCCCAACATCGGTTTACACACGCATAAGGGGTTTATTGTTATCTGTAGGTTGCGCATACACCATACCCGGTGTAAAGTGCCGTGGTCCCCCAGGGGGCTGCATCAAAACGTTCGCCATGCGAACTACCCAATGGAACGAACTCGATGTATTGAAAGAGATGAACAATTAATAGCGAGAATAGGGGCCCGGAAGCAATTCCGCGGCCCTACGGTCGATTCAAGAGTTGAAACGTTGTACAATCGTGGATAGCACCTAGTGCTAATATGGTGAGAGATAATGTGTGAGGAAATTTAGTTTCCTAAAGTTTAGTTAGTGGTTTCCGTTGTGCCCTAACAAACTTAAAGTTGGTGGTGACCGTTACACCCCAACAAATTGGTGCCTTACCCAACACCAAAGAGCCATTCCATATGGTTCTAGAGAGAGAGAGTTGTGTGGAAATTTATTTCCCACTAAGCGAGTGTGTGTCTGTAGTGGAACGAATTCTGGTTGATCCTACCAGTAATATACGCTTGTCTCAAAGGTTAAGCCATGCATGTCTAAGTACAAACATAAATGAATGTGAAACCGCATAAGGCTCAGTATAACAGCTATAATTCACAAGATCATCCTACCACTAGTTACTTGGATAACTGTGGAAAATCCAGAGCTAATACATGCAACATGCCGGGACTGTTGCCCTCGCGGGTAGCTGAACTGGTGCACTTATTAGTTAAACCAATCGCCTCCGGGCGGCTTGAGTTGAAGTCTGGATAAGGACGCAGATCGTATGGTCGCTTGTCGACTGACGACAGATCTTTCAAATGTCTGCCCTATCAACCATTGATGGTAGTGTAGAGGACTACCATGGTTGCGACGGGTAACGGGGAATCAGGGTTCGATTCCGGAGAGGGAGCCTGAGAAATGGCTACCACATCCAAGGAAGGCAGCAGGCGCGTAAATTACCCAATCCCAGTACGGGGAGGTAGTGACGAGAAATAACAATATGGACCTCTCTAACGATGGTCCATAATTGGAATGAGTTGAGTATAAATCCTTCAACAAGGATCAAGTGGAGGGCAAGTCTGGTGCCAGCAGCCGCGGTAATTCCAGCTCCACTAGCGTATATTAAAGTTGTTGCGGTTAAAACGTTCGAAGTTGATTGCCCGTCCAGACACGTGACCGCCACGGGCGCCCGGTTACACGCCGGGGCCGTTCGTGCGCGCGCTCACGGCTGCGACTCACAATGGTGTACTTGGGCGTTACTCTGTGAACGAGTACCGTGCTACCGGTTAACTCCGGCACGGGCTCCTCATGGTGCTCAAGATACTCACATTTACCTTGAACAAATTAGAGTGCTCAAAGCAGGCTAAGACAAAGCGTCCGGCCCCCCCGTGGGGTTGGCGTTGGCCGAGAATAATCTTGCATGGAATAATGGAATATGACCTCGGTTTATACGATTTCGTTGGTTTGTCAGAAACCTAGAGGTAATGATTAACAGAAGTAGTTGGGGGCATTGGTATTACGGCGCGAGAGGTGAAATTCGTAGACCGTCGTAGGACCAACTGAAGCGAAAGCGTTTGCCATGGATGCTTTCTTTAATCAAGAACGAAAGTTAGAGGATCGAAGGCGATTAGATACCGCCCTAGTTCTAACCGTAAACGATGCCAATTAGCAATTGGGAGACGCTACCCCTATTCGGTGCTCTCAGTCGCTTCCGGGAAACCAAAATCGGGTTCCGGGGGAAGTATGGTTGCAAAGTTGAAACTTAAAGGAATTGACGGAAGGGCACCACAAGAAGTGGAGCTTGCGGCTTAATTTGACTCAACACGGGAAAATTTACCAGGTCCAAACTTATCGAGGTAAGACAGATTGATAGCTCTTTCTCAAATTTAAGGGTAGTGGTGCATGGCCGTTCTTAGTTCGTGGAATGATTTGTCTGGTTAATTCCGATAACGAACGTGACTCAAACATGCTAACTAGAACGCTGTCAGCAGTGCGCCTCCGGGCGCACCTGACGTTACAGCCGGGCGGCGCCTTCACGGGCGGTCGTCGGCTACGTTTGCCCTGCTTAGCGGGACAACTTGTGTTTAGCAAGCTGAGAATGAGCGATAACAGGTCCGTGATGCCCTTAGATGTTCTGGGCTGCACGCGTGCTACAATGTGGGTCGCAGCGTGTTCTCGCCAATAGGCGCCCCCATTCCGAGAGGAACGGGAAATCACTAAAATGCCCATCTAGTCGGGATTGGGGACTGCAACGGTCCCCATGAACCTGGAATTTCTAGTAAGCACTAGTCATTAGCTAGTGCTGATTACGTCCCTGCCCTTTGTACACACCGCCCGTCGCTACTACCGATGGATTATTTAGTGAGGTTTCTGGAGGCTTACCTTCCGCGGTTCCTTCGTGAGCTGCAGCTGGCATGGCTGAAGTTGACCGAACTTGATGATTTAGAGGAAGTAAAAGTCGTAACAAGGTTTCCGTAGGTGAACCTGCGGAAGGATCATTACTGATGATCGTCCGCGAGTGACCAACCATGGGCTGCCTTCGGTGTAGCTCGGTCGCTCGCTTGCTATGTGTCAGAATTTGTTGAAAGCCAACTCGTTCGTTGTACACTTTGATGGGTGACCATCACTGTGTCCCCGTGCCGAGCTAGATCTCCCCTAGCCGTAAGGCACTTGAACGCCCCTTCGACGACGAGTTGCATGTGTGTGGTATGTGTCAGAATCTGGTGAAGCTTTCTGCATGTGATGTGCCTTGTGTGGATCCGTGGCCATTGCATTGTGTCTGGTGCTTAGATACCCAGACACTTAGAACGCTTGCGCGGAAAGCAAACTCGATCGTTGTACACTTTGATGGGTGACCATCACTGTGTCTCCGTGCCGTGCTAGATCCCCCCTAGCCGTAAGGCACTTTGAACGCCCCTTCGACGACGAGTTACAAGAGTGTGGTATGTGTCAGAATCTGGTGAAGCTTTCTGCATGTGATGTGCCTTGTGTGGATCCGTGGCCATTGCATTGTGTCTGGTGTGTAGGTACCCAGACACTTAGAACGCTTGCGCGGAAAGCAAACTCGATCGTTGTACACTTTGATGGGCAACCATCACTGTGTCTCCGTGCCGTGCTAGATCTCCCCTAGCCGTAAGGCACTTTGAACGCCCCTTCGACGACGAGTTACAAGAGTGTGGTATGTGTCATAATCTGGTGAAGCTTTCTGCATGTGATGTGCCTTGTGTGGATCCGTGGCCATTGCATTGTGTCTGGTGTGCAGGTACCCAGACACTTAAGCAAACTCGATCGTTGTACACTGTGATGGGCGAGCATCACTGTGTCTCCGTGCCGTGTAAGAGCTCCCCTGGCCATCAGGCACTTGAAAGGTCCTTCGACGACGAGTTACAATAGTGGTGTGTTAGATACGTCAGGTGATGGTATCTACTGTTGTGCAATACGTATCCGGCCACGGCACGGAACGAACGGGAACTGTGGTGCAGACATACAAAGAGTTAAGCCTATTAGTCATTAACTCTAAGGACGGGGCCATGGGGCGGTACGCAAAGGATACGGATGAGCGAGTATGCAGGCCCAATACTCAATAGCTCGATCCGATCCAAGCACATGAGTTGACTGCGGCGCCAGGTTAACCAATGTGCTAGATTCTATTTGGCCAGTAGAATCTTGTGTCTTAAGCGATTTGATACCAAGACACCAGAACGAAAGTTAGTTGAAGAGTTATTAAACTCTTATGAAGTATGGTTGTGCAATCACAACTTATGACTTTAACCTATAAAGTGGATATGGACTTGCAATTATAACATGGAATCTCTACACACCCCATGAGCTCGATCCAATCCACGCACACGAGTTGCCTGAGTAGCGACAGGTATACCGATGTGCAATACGTATCCGGCCACGGCACGGAACGAACGGGAACTGTGGTGCAGACATACAAAGAGTTAAGCCTACTAGTCATTAACTCTAAGGACGGGGCCATGGGGCGGTACGCAAAGGATACGGATGAGCGAGTATGCAGGCCCAATACTCAATAGCTCGATCCGATCCAAGCACATGAGTTGACTGCGGCGCCAGGTTAACCAATGTGCTAGATTCTATTTGGCCAGTAGAATCTTGTGTCTTACGCGATTTGATACCAAGACACCAGAACGAAAGTTAGTTGAAGAGTGATTAAACTCTTATGAAGAATGGTTGTGCAATCACAACTTATGACTTTAACCTTTAAAGTGGATATGGACTATCAATTATAACATGGGGCACACACCATGTTCTCGATCCAATCCACGCACACGAGTTGCCTGAGTAGCGACAGGTATACCGATGTGCAATACGTATCCGGCCATAGGCACGGAACGAACAGGAACTGTGGTGCAGACATACAAGGGCCATGGGGCGGTACGCAAAGGATACGGATGAGCGAGTATGCAGGCCCAATACTCAATAGCTCGATCCGATCCAAGCACATGAGTTGACTGCGGCGTCAGGTTAACCGATGTGCTAAGAGAGTTGTTCCTGGGCCTTCAAAGTGACTTCAAAACTATCTTAGCGAATGGTGGCCATGGGCGTAGACATGAGCCACAAGTCACAAGGCCTGGGACTATTGGGTAATAAAGACAACTTAGTCAGAAAGTTAGTCTTTGGACGTACCACCGGGATTGTGTTACATTGGGAACCTTACTATAAAACCCTAGGCAGGGGATCACTCGGCTCATGGATCGATGAAGACCGCAGCTAAATGCGCGTCACAATGTGAACTGCAGGACACATGAACACCGATAAGTTGAACGCATATTGCGCGTCGGACGATTAAACCCGGCCGATGCACACATTCTTGAGTGCCTATCAATTCCTTGATATACAACAAACCAAACTTCAGGGTGGAGCGTGCCACAATAGAACACTATGGCGAGCAGCCCGTCTAGTGTCGTGGGGGAAACACGCTTCCACACTGTGCATAATGGCGTGCTCGGGACCTTTGTTGGGACCGCAGGGCGCTGAAAGTAAAGGGGTGAACCGCATAAATCGCACGCACGTAAACGCGCACACACACAAATAGAGTGAGACGTATCGTAGGATACCGCTAAGAGTACGTTGTGAAACATGGGGAAATTCAATCGAAAACCTCTTTGATGTCCAAGAATTCGTTGACCGTATCCGTCGTAATACTGGATCAACGTGCTTGGGGGAAAACGTCAAAGGGTTTTATAATAGTGGTGCATGATTAACCCATCGATGCCCGAGGGGAACATGTTGTCCAATACAATAGTGGTGCAGTTGGCTCGACATGCTCGGGGGGAGACATCGTGGGTCCAAGTCGACCAAGTCGACCGAGAGTTGTTGTTGAGAGATCGAATCAAAACGATGCCGAGCGGAACTCGTTGTCCTTATTGGAGTGATATTCGGACAACGTGCTCGGGGGGGCCATCGTTGATTCAAAAATGACCGTAAATTGCCCAATCCGTGTGTGTGTGTGTGTGAAGTGTT
>NW_026045181.1:147500-166565 GCF_943734845.2 Anopheles funestus
CAGCACGATGGGGATGACGCTGGCAAGGACCGTTGCCACCTCGTTCCTCACCGTAACGAAAGTGCGGGCCACCGGCCGTGCGTAAAGGCCCTGCACCCGGTTCAGCTGCCTGCGACACGCCCGAAGCTGGACCGCTTCATGCCAAATCGGCGCAGCATAGCGGAGAGTAGAGTCCACTACCGATGACAGCAACCGTCGCTTCGCACACTTAGGACCGCCATGGTTACGAAGCAGCCTGGAGATGGCCTGCGCCACACGGAGCGCCTTCGACGTGGCCTGCTCAACGTGTGGCCTCCACGACAAGTGATCCTCAAGAATGACCCCGAGGTACTTGAGCGTGCGGGTCGGCATCTTCTCCACTCCGTCGATCATCACTGGAACGCGGGTGCGTTCTCTCCGCATTGTGGAAACAATGACCAGCTCGGTCTTGGCCGGAGCAAGCTCCAGGTGGTGTTGCGCCATCCACGAGCTGATCATTCCAATCGCCGTTTCAGCTAACCGCGTTGCCGCCTCCGGTGTCGTCCCGCTCGCCAGCACCACGACGTCGTCAGCAAAACCGATCACCTCAGCGCCCTCAGGTAGCGCCAGCCGAAGCACGCCGTCGTACATGGCGTTCCACAGAGTCGGGCCCAGGATTGAGCCCTGTGGAACGCCCGCCGTGACCGTTCGCCGCACTGGTCCCTCGCTGGTTTCATACACCAGCCTCCTCTCAGAGAAGTAGCTGCGCAACATTCTCTGGAGGGCTACCGGAACTTGCAGCTTCTGCAGGGCAGCCGCGATCGCCTCCCAACTGGCGGAGTTGAAGGCATTCCTGACATCCAGTGCTGCCACCACCAGACATCGAGGATCCCGCTGGTTGGTGCGATGGAACGTCCTCGCGTGCTGCCCCCTCTCGATCACACGTTCGATGGCCTGTATCGTGGAACGGCCGCGCCGGAACCCGTACTGCCTTGGCGACAGTCGCGGAGCATCGCTGTTCTCCAAGTGGTCGTTCAGTCGATCCAGGATCACCCGCTCGAACCCCTTGGCGACTGCTCCCAGCATGAGCAGCGGACGATTTGATGACGGGTCGCCCGGCTGCTTGCCCGGCTTCGCGATCAGCACAAGTCGAGCCTCCTTCCACGACGCAGGAAACTCGCCTCGCTCGAGCAGCTGGTTGTACACGTCCACGAAGACCTCCGGGTGCTTCCGCATCGCTGCTTTTACCGCAGTGTTCGGGATGCCGTCCAACCCTGGCGCCTTGGACGACGCCATCCGCTCAGCCAGTAGCAGGACCTCCGAGCTCGTGACCGGCCTCAGAGCGACTTGTGAGGCGGTGCTCGCTTCGATGTCCGGCCACTCGAACGCTGGATGCTCCGGGAACAAGGCGTCGACGATCGGACCAAGAACAGCGCGGTCCGTTTCCGGTGGCGCCCGGCCGCGAAGCTTCGCTCGCACAACCTTGTACCCAAGACCGAACACCTCAGCCTCGACGCCGTCAATCAGCTCTTGAAGGCTGCTCTCCTTGCTGTTCTGGATACTGGCCTGCAGCAAACGACGACAGTCCTGCAGTCCGGCAGACGTCGCAGCACGCTCCGACGGTTGAGCCCGGCGATGGGCTGCCTCCGCTGCTTCGCACTCTTCCCTCAAGCGCTCGATGTCCGGAGACCACCAGTACACCTGGGGCTTGCGATGGAAGGTAGCCCCGTGTACTCTCTCCATGGTCTCATCGCACGCCCGAGTGAGTCCGCCAACCAGCCCCTCCGGAGTGTCGACCTGTCCGAAGCGGCCGACTGTGAGGGCGATGTCAAAGCTCTTCCGGACGAACTGCGTCGTCTTCCACCGAGTTCCGGCATGCCTGGCTGTCCCGTCACTGGCTGCTGCTTGGCTTTGGTGCTGCTGGCCACGTCGCTTGTTCCGTTGACCCGGAACCTCCACCTGAAACTCGATGTACGCGTGATCGCTTCCGGAGAAGCGGTTAAGCACGCGCCATGAGTCCGGCCGCACAATGGATTGGCTGGCGAAGGAGACGTCGATGACGCTTTCCCGTGCAACCCCGTTGCCCTTGAAGGTGGGCACGTTGCCACGGTTCAGCGTCTGCAGCGCCAGCTGCTCCACCACGCTTAGGAGCTCCTGCCCCTTCCGGGTAGTGCGCGCACTCCCCCACTCCTCGTTCCAGGCGTTGAAGTCCCCAGCCAGGACTGATGTTGTATGTCCCACCAGCGACACCTCCACCGCACCAAGAAACTCCTCGAAGTCATCAAGACCGCTGCTGGGCGACACGTAGCAGCTGGCGAACGTAACTCCCGCTATCGTGGCAACCACCAGTCCCGGGACGACGCTTCCCCACAGACGCTGGATGGGGTAAGCCCCCGTTGCGACGATCGCCACGCTCAACTCCTCATCAACAGCCCATCGCGGATCATCTCGAGGCGGCCGATACAGCTCACAGGCAAGCACCACCTGAACATCCATCTCGCGAGCCGTCTGCATCAGCAGGTCCTGAGCTGTCCTGCTCCGCCCAAGGTTGATCTGCAGCACCTTTAGCGTCGGCACGTCAGATGCCCGACCGGATCGGACCGCTGCACACGGCACAGCACACCTCCGCCGTGCAGCTCTTCGCCTGATGATCCGGCTTCCCGCAACGAATGCAGCTGGCCGAGCGGTCGACTTCGCTCGTGCACGCTGCCCGGACGTGTCCCATCTCCAGACACTTGTAACAACGTTGCTGCCGCGTCTGCATTGGAGCCACCTTCCGGATCAGGCAGGACGTGTACTTGATTTTGACAAACTTCCCGTCCAGCTCCTCTGCCGCCTTCGTTGTCACCCGCGCTATCGCCACCTTCGTGCCGTCCCACGCTGGTCGCAGCCGAACCGAAGTCTCCTCCACGGTGTGCTGGCATAGCTCGGAGAGTGCCTTCGCCACGTGTGTCTCCTCCGCTAAAGGGTCGACCGCGTCCATCCGGATGTCGACCGTGGGAGTCACCAATCGTGCTGATGCCGGCAGTTCCGCCTTCGCGCACACGTCTTGGATGCACTGCAGCACCTCTGCAGCGTTCGCGCTCTCCTTCAGCTCCATAACGAGTCGGGAGCGTGTGGTGCGTCGTCCGACTCCGAGGGCCTCTGCGTATTTCACCATCTCTGGAGCCCCACGCACAACCTGGTAAACCTCGGTCCAGGTTTGTCCCTCGGCTGGAGCAATCTCAATTGCGTCCGGCTTGATTTTGCGCTGCCGTTGACGCCCTCCGCCTCGCCGTGTTGCAGGCTGGCTACGCCAGGCCTGTTGCCCCTGCTGCTGTTGGGGCTGCTGTGACGATGGTCCTGCAACCGCCTGTCGCTGGACCTTCGCCCGTTGTTGTGGCAGCTGCGGCCACTGCTGCTGCTGCTGCTGCTGCGTTCTCGCCGGTTGGCGTGCCGGCTTACGGCGCACCACCTCAGTCCAGGAGTCGCCTTCCTGGTCCGAAGACGGCACCACCATAGCCGTCGCTGCACTCTGCTGACGCTGTTGCTGCTGCTGCTGCTGCTGCTGCCGCTGCTCACGATGTTGCTGCTGCTGCTGCTGCTGCTGCTGCTGCTGCCACTGTTGCTCCTCCAGCTGCCGTTGTCCATGCATCTGCAATGGACGTCGCGGCATGGGGGTTGGCGGGCTTGCGGATTGCCGGATTGCCTCTCCTGGACGCTGATGTCCAATCACCTGCGCGATGAGCTCATTGAGCGCATCACGATCACGCTGGTGAGCCACACGGAGCATCGCTATCTCCGCATCCGCCTTTTCTTCGCGCCGAATGGCCTCTAGGCGCGCCTCCTTCTTAGCCTCTTCGAACATCTGACACATTCGAATTAGCTCCTCATGCAGCTTCTCGTTCTGCTTCCGCATCTCCTCATATTTCCGCTCCATACTCTGCAGAGCCTCCTGCAGGAGTTTCAGCTCTACAGCAGCAGGCGAAGCCGTTGATGAGGAAGACATTGGTAGTCGCTGGACAACCACCCTCGGTTCAACACCCGAGGCCGCTCCTGTCTTCGCGCGCGAATCCACCGACGCAGCACGCATCGACGTTCGGGTGATCACCATTTCTTTGCTGCTCTGCGTGGGGGGTGGGTGGGAGGTGGGCGGAGTGGTGGAGACTCAACGCCCCTCCTCCAGACCTTTCGAATGATACCCCGCACCGATGTCCTACTTGGCGTGGGGAGGTTTTTCCTTCCTGAGGGGGAGGGGGTGGATATGGGAGGGGCGGGGGGGTGACGAAAAGATGCTCCTCTCCGAGACCTATCCAACGATACCTCGGACGTCCCTCTAGCCCGAGGGGTTACCGAGATATCCCACTTTGAAGAATTTGCCGAAAGTTTGATAAGTCGGTGTTGGAGTTCGATAACACTTATCAAACTACTTATCAAACTTTTTAGACCCCTATATCTCCGGAACCGCTTGTCCGATCCGGGCGTCCGGCAGCTCCCCAGAAAGGAAATTTTGTCCTCTTTTGAAATATTTCAAGGTTGAAATATTTCATGAAATATTTCGTGAAATATTTCACGATTTCCAGAAAAACGCCTGTAGCTAGATGGTCCAAGTGGGGTGGGCTATGGAATATTTCTCCTGGCGACACTAGCGCCACCTGTGGGTCCAACTCGTACTAACCTTGTTTGTTGACCGAACCGGAAATGGAAATCCGGATTTTGCAGGCAGATAACTCCGGAACTAATCGTCTCTCCGGAACGGCAGACCACTCAATCGAAGCGGGTCGTTCCCACTTAGCCTTCTGGACACTTAACTCCGCGACTCTACTTGTACGTAGTCCTTCAAAAATGAGAAAACCTAAACGCACTTCCGGTTTTCCGCATACAACTTCCGCTATTCCGACCGTACACACTCGCTCAAATTTTTGTTGGATGCGCCTCTGCGAGACGCGTCTTTTGATGCGTCACTTTTGAAAATCCGTCAAGAACTCACCGAGTTATTCACCAAAAACTGACCCGCGAAAAACTCCCCCCCCTTGGCATGTAGGAATGCCAAATTTGGCCACAGGGCCCAGGGCCAGAATCGGGGGTCGGCCACGTGGAACCAAAGTCCTGGCACTCTTGGTTTGGCCGCTATTTTGAGATTCCAGTTTGATATTCACACACTACTCCTGTGACGTCACGGCACCTTATGACGTCACGCGATTTCCTCAAATGGAAATCCGAATTTTGCAGGCAGATAACTCCGGAACTAATCGTCTCTCCGGAACGGCAGACCACTCAATCGAAGCGGGTCGTTCCCACTTAGCCTTCTGGACACTTAACTCCGCGACTCTACTTGTACGTAGTCCTTCAAAAATGAGAAAACCTAAACGCACTTCCGGTTTTCCGCATACAACTTCCGCTATTCCGACCGTACACACTCGCTCAAATTTTTGTTGGATGCGCCTCTGCGAGACGCGTCTTTTGATGCGTCACTTTTGAAAATCCGTCAAGAACTCACCGAGTTATTCACCAAAAACTGACCCGCGAAAAACTCCCCCCCTTGGCATGTAGGAATGCCAAATTTGGCCACAGGGCCCAGGGCCAGAATCGGGGGTCGGCCACGTGGAACCAAAGTCCTGGCACTCTTGGTTTGGCCGCTATTTTGAGATTCCGGTTTGATATTCACACACTACTCCTGTGACGTCACGGCACCTTATGACGTCACGCGATTTCCTCAAATGGAAATCCGAATTTTGCAGGCAGATAACTCCGGAACTAATCGTCTCTCCGGAACGGCAGACCACTCAATCGAAGCGGGTCGTTCCCACTTAGCCTTCTGGACACTTAACTCCGCGACTCTACTTGTACGTAGTCCTTCAAAAATGAGAAAACCTAAACGCACTTCCGGTTTTCCGCATACAACTTCCGCTATTCCGACCGTACACACTCGCTCAAATTTTTGTTGGATGCGCCTCTGCGAGACGCGTCTTTTGATGCGTCACTTTTGAAAATCCGTCAAGAACTCACCGAGTTATTCACCAAAAACTGACCCGCGAAAAACTCCCCCCCCTTGGCATGTAGGAATGCCAAATTTGGCCACAGGGCCCAGGGCCAGAATCGGGGGTCGGCCACGTGGAACCAAAGTCCTGGCACTCTTGGTTTGGCCGCTATTTTGAGATTCCGGTTTGATATTCACACACTACTCCTGTGACGTCACGGCACCTTGTGACGTCACGCGATTTCCTCAAATGGAAATCCGAATTTTGCAGGCAGATAACTCCGGAACTAATCGTCTCTCCGGAACGGCAGACCACTCAATCGAAGCGGGTCGTTCCCACTTAGCCTTCTGGACACTTAACTCCGCGACTCTACTTGTACGTAGTCCTTCAAAAATGAGAAAACCTAAACGCACTTCCGGTTTTCCGCATACAACTTCCGCTATTCCAACCGTACACACTCGCTCAAATTTTTGTTGGATGCGCCTCTGCGAGACGCGTCTTTTGATGCGTCACTTTTGAAAATCCGTCAAGAACTCACCGAGTTATTCACCAAAAACTGACCCGCGAAAAACTCCCCCCCCTTGGCATGTAGGAATGCCAAATTTGGCCACAGGGCCCAGGGCCAGAATCGGGGGTCGGCCACGTGGAACCAAAGTCCTGGCACTCTTGGTTTGGCCGCTATTTTGAGATTCCGGTTTGATATTCACACACTACTCCTGTGACGTCACGGCACCTTGTGACGTCACGCGATTTCGTCGCTCACCATCCACGGCCGTGAGTACCACTATTTTCTAATGTTCGCATGTGCTACGACTCGGCACTCACTACAGTAAGGGATCTCACCATCCAAGACCGTGAGTACCACTATTTTCTTATTTCGCATGTGCTACCACCATACAAATGCCCAGACGAAATCGCCTCCCATACAAATTGTATGGCCGGAAATGAAACCGGAAACGCGAAAAACCTCAAACTTTGGGCGTTAATATCTCCGTTGTTTTTTAACGCACAGAAACGGCAGACCACTTCAACGAATCGGGACGTTCTCATTTAACGTTCTACAGTATTTTTAAATCGATTTGCGCACTTTTAGAGGGCAATACCAACCGGACACTGAAAAACACCTGTTTTTTGGTCACCACTTCCGGTGGCATACACACACACGCACAAACTTTACACCGTTGGATGCGTCTTTTCAATACGCGTCTTTTGATGTTTTACTTTTGAAAATCCGTTAAGAATTGACGAAGTTATTCACGAAAAACTGGTCCCCGGAAAATCCCATACAAATTGTATGGCCGGAAATGAAACCGGAAACGCGAAAAACCTCCAACTTTGGGCGCTAATATCTCCGTTGTTTTTTAACGCACAGGAACGGCAGACCACTTCAACGAATCGGGACGTTCTCATTTAACGTTCTACAGTATTTTTAAATCGATTCGCGCACTTTTGAAGGGCAATACCAACCGGACACTGAAAAACACCTGTTTTCTGGTCACCACTTCCGGTGGCATACACACACACGCACAAACTTAACACCGTTGGATGCGTCTTTTCAATACGCGTCTTTTGATGTTTTACTTTTGAAAATCCATTGAGAATTGACGAAGTTATTCACAAAAAACTGATTTTCAGAAAATCCCATACAAATTGTATGGCCGGAACCGAAACCGGAAACGCGAAAAACCTGCAACTTTGGGTGCTAATATCTCCGTTGTTTTTTAACGCACAGAAACGGCAGACCACTTCATCGAATCGGGATAATCTCACTTAATGTTCTGCAATATTTTTTAACCGATTCGCGCACTTTTAGAGGGCAATACCAACCGGACACTAGAAAACACTGGTTTTTCCCTCCTGAGGGGGAGGGGGTGGATATGGGAGGGGCGGGGGGGTGACGATCCGGTGCTCCACTCCGAGACCTATCCACCGATACCCCGGACGTCCCTCTAGCCCGAGGGGTTACCGAGATATCCCACTTTAAAGGATTTGTCCGAAAGTTTGATAACTCGGTGTTGGAGTTCGATAACAGTTATCGAACTACTTATCAAACTTTTTCAATCCTCTATAGCTCCGGAACCACTTGTCCGATCCGGACGTCCGACGGCTCCCCGGAAAGGAAATTTTGTCCTCTTTTGAAATATTTCAAGGTTGAAATATTTCATGAAATATTTCGTGAAATATTTCACGTTTTCCTCAAAAACGCTCGTATCGATATGGTTCGAGTGGGGGGGGCTGGGGAATACTCTTCCGAACAACACCAGCGCCACCTGTGGGCAAATCTCGAACTAATTTGCTTTAAACGCACTTTTTGCAAATTCACACGGGAGCGCTCCAAAAACACGTCCGTTCACTTCGGAGGTTTCGCTCAGACTACACAGGGATAACTGGCTTGTGGCCGCCAAGCGTTCATAGCGACGTGGCTTTTTGATCCTTCGATGTCGGCTCTTCCTATCATTGTAAAGCAAAATTTACCAAGCGTAGGATTGTTCACCCTTTCAAGGGAACGTGAGCTGGGTTTAGACCGTCGTGAGACAGGTTAGTTTTACCCTACTGGTGTGCATTGTTTGTCGCTATCTTAACGGAATTCCTGTGCAGTACGAGAGGAACCACAGGTACGGACCACTGGCTCAATACTAGTTCGAACGGACTATGGTATGACGCTACGTCCGCTGGATTATGCCTGAACGCCTCTAAGGTCGTATCCAATCCGAGCTGATAGCGCTTCTTATACCCATTAGGTGGTCGTAAGCTAGCGGGCCTAACAACCCTCCGAGAACCGTCCGTGCTGTCCATTGGCACACTGGCGTCTCATCCCCGCTTACTACTAGGCCGCAAAGGGCGGGTTCGCGCTGCACGTGTTAGTACCATACATGTTGGGAACACCGGTGGACGAGCTTGCCGACTGTGGATATCACTAGTTTCGACACCTACGACCGCCCGCAAACGACGGGACTACAGGCTGGGAGCTTCAAGTTGTAGAGATGCGTTCGCATCGATCCTCTCAGGCGACCCATGCTTGGTGGTTAGTGCTTGCGCGTGCGCGCCCCGTGTGTGCTGGAATTGGCCAACCAGTGCACATTGGTGGTGCGTACCGTGACTTGCACCATGTGACGAGAGTGTTGAAGAACACTGTGTGGTGACTCTATGCCTATGTGATGGGGTGCTTGTAACACACGACCGAACCGACGGCTCGTTGGATGGTCACGACAGTGTGGTGCAGGTGCGCCCATGTGTAACGAATACATTGAGTGCCGTTGGAGGTTAGCGGTTGGTTGGTTGCATGCTACAACTTCGCGTTGTACATGGGCTGGCCGCTGCGCTTCCTTCGGGTTGCCACTTGATGTTGATAGGGTTGATGTATTGTGTTCGTTGACTTTTGGTTCATTCCAAAAGTCTTCGGACTTAGATTATTTTACAAGTGTCGGCGCTCTCGGACCGAAAATAAGAAGACAACTAAGAAGAAAAAGAGAAAGAAGCTAATAGTGGAAAGTATTCTTCTTCAAAGAAGGAACAAAAATTTTACAACTGTTGAAAAATTTCCTAAGTCCAAAAAATTTTCTAAGTCCAGAAAATTTTCTAAGTCCCACAAAATGGAACATGATGAAGAAGATACAGAAGTTGAAAATTTTTCTAAGTCCAAAAAATTTTCTAAGTCCAGAAAATTTTCTAAGTCCAAAGTGTTGGAACAATTTCCAAAGGCCCATAGGTTGCACTGAATTTTCCTAAGTTGGCCACAAGTACCCATGAGGTATCGAGAAGGTTCACCCGAAGGACATAATATGTCCCAAAGTACCGATAGAGTACCCACAAATAGCACCGAGTGGGCCTAACATGGCCAAAAGTACCGATAGAGTACCCACAAAGAGCACCCAATTGGCCTAAGTTGGCCAAAAGTACCGCCAAGTAGCACCATAGAGGCCCGAGTAGAGCGAAATGTGGGCCAAATTGAACATTTGAAAATTTTTACAAGTCCAGAAAATTTTCTAAGTCCAGAAAATTTTCTAAGTCCAAAGAGTTGGACAAATTTCCTTAGGCCCAAAGGTTGCACTGAATGTTCCTAAGTTGGCCATCAGTACCCATGAAGTATCGCGAAGGTTCACCCGAAAGACACAATATGCCCTAAAGTACCCACAGAGTACCCACAAGTTGCACCCAATTGGCCTAAGTTGGCCAAAAGTACCGACAAGTAGCACCATAGAGGCCCGAGTAGAGCGAAATGTGGGCCAAAGTACCGAGTAGTTGCAACAAATGCCCAAATGGATACCAAAATGTGGTACCAAGCACCTAACTGTTGCAACAAATGCTAGCTTTCTGAGCAAAAGCTGTGGACCAATTTCGTAGAAGAACCGCCTAGGCGAAAAGGCAAAAATCGCCGAAGCTGGCCCGCTCGCAGAGCTCGCGGGCCAGGAGATACTCATAGGGCGATTTACTAGAGTGGGGAACTTGAGAATTTTTGTGTCCGAGACTTTGGGCAACTTCGCGGCCGCCCCCTTAAAGTAAAAGATTTTCTCTGGGTGCCTAAAATTCGCAATTCCCGCAAAGTCGGGAAGACGTTAAAGTTTTTGCCCAAAAAATGGCCATCGATTTAAGGTGATTTTCCAATAAGAAAATGCTTCCTATTTTGAATTTTTTCGAATATTTCCTAAACTAAGCGTCGGAGCACATGGCCGTGGAGGAACTTTTGGTAGCTTTTGGCAAGGGCTATCGGATGAAATAATGCGAAAGGCCATCGGAGCGATATTGGATAAATGCGGGCCCATAAACGTACCTAAGAAGTGAAAATTGGTACCTTGCACGCAGGATGCAAGAAATGCTTGAGTGTTAACCATCATCAGTACCAAGTACCTAGGTTATATCGAGTGCGTAGATGGAAGTCGGTACCAAAGGGAAACCTTCCTAGGCTAGGTGCACGCAAGTGAGTATGGATCGATCAGTAGAAAGATGGGAAGCCCAAGGAAACCTTCCTAGGCTAGGTGCACGCAAGTGAGTATGGATCGATCAGTAGAAAGATGGGAAGCCCAAGGAAACCTTCCTAGGCTAGGTGCACGCAAGTGAGTATGGATCGATCAGTAGAAAGATGGGAAGCCCAAGGAAACCTTCCTAGGCTAGGTGCACGCAAGTGAGTATGGATCGATCAGTAGAAAGATGGGAAGCCATAGGAAACCTTCCTAGGCTAGGTGCACGCAAGTGAGTATGGATCGATCAGTAGAAAGATGGGAAGCCATAGGAAACCTTCCTAGGCTAGGTGCACGCAAGTGAGTATGGATCGATCAGTAGAAAGATGGGAAGCCATAGGAAACCTTCCTAGGCTAGGTGCACGCAAGTGAGTATGGATCGATCAGTAGAAAGATGGGAAGCCCAAGGAAACCTTCCTAGGCTAGGTGCACGCAAGTGAGTATGGATCGATCAGTAGAAAGATGGGAAGCCCAAGGAAACCTTCCTAGGCTAGGTGCACGCAAGTGAGTATGGATCGATCAGTAGAAAGATGGGAAGCCATAGGAAACCTTCCTAGGCTAGGTGCACGCAAGTGAGTATGGATCGATCAGTAGAAAGATGGGAAGCCCAAGGAAACCTTCCTAGGCTAGGTGCACGCAAGTGAGTATGGATCGATCAGTAGAAAGATGGGAAGCCATAGGAAACCTTCCTAGGCTAGGTGCACGCAAGTGAGTATGGATCGATCAGTAGAAAGTGGGAAGCCCAGTACCAAATGCCCTAGTGAAGACCGTAAACGAATATCATGAACCGATAAGGAGCACCAAATGCCCTAGTGAAGACCGTAAACGAATATCATGAACCGATAAGGAGCACCAAATGCCCTAGTGAAGACCGTAAACGAATATCATGAACCGATAAGGAGCACCAAATGCCCTAGTGAAGACCGTAAACGATTATCATGAACCGATAAGGAGCACCAAATGCCCTAGTGAAGACCGTAAACGAATATCATGAACCAAGAAGTAGCAACGAATGCCTGAAAAAGTACCAAGTCCACGGTATAGAGTAACGAGAGTTAACCGCCGTGATGTATGCAATGAGGGCAGCCATTGCATGGGTTCTGGACTTGGTTCGCGAATAACTTTTTTGCTAGACATCGGACAAAGTGGACGTGGAAGAACGAAATGTAGCATTTGGTGCCACCTATCCAAAACTTTTTCAAGATTGAAGATCCGATCGATACAGCCTGAGTTAAAGGCAAAAGTTGGTGCAAAAACGAGCATTTTTAATGGTGAAAAATCGGTACTCCTCGAATAGCTCCTGTTGGAAGCATCGGACCACATGGTCGTGGAGGAACATATTGTAGCGCGCGGTGTCAAGTATCGACACCCAAAACCGCATGTCCGATGGACGGAAAATGACCAAGTTATAGTGAAAACTTGGTTGCACCAAATTCCCGAAGAAGTGCAACGAGAAGGTGAATGCGATGGTTGTTCGTCGAATAGCTCCGGCCACAGACATGGTAGCGATTAGTGGTGCATGGAAGAAATCTAGCCACAAGTGCCATCTACCCATGGCCAGAAGAAAGTGTGGCCATATCTTGGATACCGGCGGAGCTATGGGGCAAATATGGGCCAAAAATGGTGCAAGTTGGACCAAAAATCCGAAAAAGTACCTAGGTAAATGCGATGGTTGTTCGTCGAATAGCTCCGGCCACAGACATGGTAGCGATTAGTGGTGCATGGAAGAAATCTAGCCACAAGTGCCATCTACCCATGGCCAGAAGAAAGTGTGGCCATATCTTGGATACCGGCGGAGCTATGGGGCAAATATGGGCCAAAAATGGTGCAAGTTGGACCAAAAATCCGAAAAAGTACCTAGGTAAATGCGATGGTTGTTCGTCGAATAGCTCCGGCCAGAGACATGGCAGCGATTAGTGGTGCATGGAAGAAATCTAGCCACAAGTGCCATCTACCCATGGCCAGAACAAAGTGTGGCCATATCTTGGATACCGGCGGAGCTATGGGGCAAATATGGGCCAAAAATGGTGCAAGTTGGACCAAAAATCCGAAAAAGTACCTAGGTAAATGCGATGGTTGTTCGTCGAATAGCTCCGGCCAGAGACATGGCAGCGATTAGTGGTGCATGGAAGAAATCTAGCCACAAGTGCCATCTACCCATGGCCAGAAGAAAGTGTGGCGCTATCTTGGATACCGGCGGAGCTATGGGGCAAATATGGGCCAAAAATGGTGAAGTTGGACCAAAAATCCGACCAAGTGCGCGAGGCGCTTTCGTGAATAGCTCCGGCCACAGACATGGTAGCGATTAGTGGTGCATGGAAGAAATCTAGCCACAAGTGCCATCTACCCATGGCCAGAAGAAAGTGTGGCCATATCTTGGATACCGGCGGAGCTATGGGGCAAATATGGGCCAAAAATGGTGCAAGTTGGACCAAAAATCCGACCAAGTGCGCGAGGCGCTTTCGTGAATAGCTCCGGCCACAGACATGGTAGCGATTAGTGGTGCATGGAAGAAATCTAGCCACAAGTGCCATCTACCCATGGCCAGAAGAAAGTGTGGCCATATCTTGGATACCGGCGGAGCTATGGGGCAAATATGGGCCAAAAATGGTGCAAGTTGGACCAAAAATCCGAAAAAGTACCTAGGTAAATGCGATGGTTGTTCGTCGAATAGCTCCGGCCACAGACATGGTAGCGATTAGTGGTGCATGGAAGAAATCTAGCCACAAGTGCCATCTACCCATGGCCAGAAGAAAGTGTGGCCATATCTTGGATACCGGCGGAGCTATGGTGCAAATACGGGCCAAAAATGGTGCAAGTTGGACCAAAAATCCGACCAAGTGCGCGAGACGCTTTCGTGAATAGCTCCGGCCACAGACATGGTAGCGATTAGTGGTGCATGGAAGAAATCTAGCCACAAGTGCCATCTACCCATGGCCAGAACAAAGTGTGGCCATATCTTGGATACCGGCGGAGCTATGGGGCAAATATGGGCCAAAAATGGTGCAAGTTGGACCAAAAATCCGAAAAAGTACCTAGGTAAATGCGATGGTTGTTCGTCGAATAGCTCCGGCCACAGACATGGTAGCGATTAGTGGTGCATGGAAGAAATCTAGCCACAAGTGCCATCTACCCATGGCCAGAAGAAAGTGTGGCCATATCTTGGATACCGGCGGAGCTATGGGGCAAATATGGGCCAAAAATGGTGCAAGTTGGACCAAAAATCCGAAAAAGTACCTAGGTAAATGCGATGGTTGTTCGTCGAATAGCTCCGGCCACAGACATGGTAGCGATTAGTGGTGCATGGAAGAAATCTAGCCACAAGTGCCATCTACCCATGGCCAGAAGAAAGTGTGGCCATATCTTGGATACCGGCGGAGCTATGGGGCAAATATGGGCCAAAAATGGTGCAAGTTGGACCAAAAATCCGACCAAGTGCGCGAGGCGCTTTCGTGAATAGCTCCGGCCACAGACATGGTAGCGATTAGTGGTGCATGGAAGAAATCTAGCCACAAGTGCCATCTACCCATGGCCAGAAGAAAGTGTGGCCATATCTTGGATACCGGCGGAGCTATGGGGCAAATACGGGCCAAAAATGGTGCAAGTTGGACCAAAAATCCGAAAAAGTACCTAGGTAAATGCGATGGTTGTTCGTCGAATAGCTCCGGCCACAGACATGGTAGCGATTAGTGGTGCATGGAAGAAATCTAGCCACAAGTGCCATCTACCCATGGCCAGAAGAAAGTGTGGCCATATCTTGGATACCGGCGGAGCTATGGGGCAAATATGGGCCAAAAATGGTGCAAGTTGGACCAAAAATCCGACCAAGTGCGCGAGGCGCTTTCGTGAATAGCTCCGGCCACAGACATGGTAGCGATTAGTGGTGCATGGAAGAAATCTAGCCACAAGTGCCATCTACCCATGGCCAGAAGAAAGTGTGGCCATATCTTGGATACCGGCGGAGCTATGGGGCAAATATGGGCCAAAAATGGGTAAAATTGTACGGTCCAAAGCCAAGGGTAAATTTTTTTATTCCTCTAATAACTTCTAGCACAGACATTGAATCGGTTGGTGATGTATGGATGAAATGTAGCAAACAGTTGGAACTACCCATAAAATCTTAAAGATTGACGATCCAATGTATAGAACCGGAGTAATGTGCGATACTTGGTGAAAAATCGAGTGAAAAATTAGCTATAAACTGTTTTTGGCCCATAACTCGAATACTAGACATCGGAAGGGGGGGTCGTAGAACGATTTTTTGTTGCCCTATCGATTCCCTATCGAACGAGCAAAAGTTGTTTTTTTGACCAAAAAGGACCCCTACTCTAGTAAAATTGGCCTGATTTTACTAGTCCCCGGTACCCGTACAGGCAAAATGAGCAAAATGCTCAAGTATGAATGGTTTTTGGCCCATAACTCGAATACTAGACGTCGCAGGGGGGTGTCATGGAACAATTTTTGGTAGCCCTTGAAATTATCTATCGAATGACATATACTTGATTTTTGGCCAAAAAGTTCCCTAGACTAGTAAAAATCGCATCATTTTACTAGAGTCGGGTACCCTGGACGAAAAACCGCTATAATTGCGGTTTTTGGCTAATAACTCGAATACTAGACGTCGCAGGGGGGTGTCGTGGAACAATTTTTGGTAGCCCTTGAAATTATCTATCGAATGACATATACTTGATTTTTGGCCAAAAAGTTCCCTAGACTAGTAAAAATCGCATCATTTTACTAGAGTCGGGTACCCTGGACGAAAAACCGCTATAATTGCGGTTTTTGGCTAATAACTCGAATACTAGACGTCGCAGGGGGGTGTCGTGGAACAATTTTTGGTAGCCCTTGAAATTATCTATCGAATGACATATACTTGATTTTTGGCCAAAAAGTTCCCTAGACTAGTAAAAATCGCATCATTTTACTAGAGTCGGGTACCCTGGACGAAAAACCGCTATAGTTGCGGTTTTTGGCTAATAACTCGAATACTAGACGTCGGAGGGGGGTGTCGTGGAACAATTTTTGGTAGCCCTTGAAATTATCTATCGAATGACATATACTTGATTTTTGGCCAAAAAGTTCCCTAGACTAGTAAAAATCGCATCATTTTACTAGAGTCGGGTACCCTGGACGAAAAACCGCTTAAGTTGCGGTTTTTGGCTAATAACTCGAATACTAGACGTCGCAGGGGGGTGTCGTGGAACAATTTTTGGTAGCCCTTGAAATTATCTATCGAATGACATATACTTGATTTTTTGACCAAAAAGTTCCTAGACTAGTAAAAATCGCATCATTTTACTAGAGTCGGGTACCCTGTACGAAAAACCGCTATAGTTGCGGTTTTTGGCCAATAACTCGAATACTAGACGTCGGAGGGGGGTGCCGTAGAACAATTTTTTGTAGCCCTTGAAATTACCTTTCGAATGATATATAGTGGTTTTTTGGTCAAACAGTGACCCCGAGACTAGTAACCCTCCATACACAAAACCGCCTAAAAAGTTTTGGTTTTGCAAAATTTTGAAAAGTGCGTCAAAAAAATTTTTTCAAAAAGTACCAAATCGTGATCAGAACTCACTATAGACCATAAAAAGTGAAATCCGATGGTCATTTGCAACACTTGGTCAATCGAGAAAAATTTCACTTTTTTACTAGAGTCGGGTACCCTGAACGAAAAATCGCTCAAGTGATGGTTTTTGGCCAATAACTCGAATACTAGACGTCGGAGGGGGGTGCCGTAGAACAATTTTTTGTAGCCCTTGAAATTACCTTTCGAATGATATATAGTGGTTTTTTGGTCAAACAGTGACCCCGAGACTAGTAACCCTCCATACACAAAACCGCCTACAAAAACTTTGTTTTGAAAAATTTTGAAAAGTTCAAAAAAATTTTTTTTTCAAAAACTACTAAAACGTGATAAGAACTTACTATAGACCATGAAAAGTGATATCCGATGATAATTTGCAAAAGTTGGTAACTAGTAAAAAATTTCACTTTTTTACTAGAGTCGGTGCAACGAGAAAAAAAAAGTCCGTGATGGAGAAAAATGGCACGTTTTCCACGCCTGTACGCTTTCGTTTTCTATATAGGGGGTAGGTGAGCCAGAAGCATGAATTTGACTGAGTACGTATCTTTATGAATTGGGCCCTTCTAAATCGATTGAGACTACCCCCAGGACGATCGGACGACTGCTTCTGGCTCAAAATGTGGTTTTTAGATTTTGATCGTCAATTATGAGAGAAAAAATCGATTAGAAGTAAAGATACGAAATGCTTGGTCTAAGTTGGGAAACGACTTCGGATATTTGTTGGACGTTGTCGTAGAAGGTCCGAGGACCAAGGAAAAGTGATTTCCAAGTGGATTTATGCACTATTAGTCGATGGTAAGATGTGAAATTAGTAGAACTTACCATACAGTTTGCGAAGTTGAAGCAATCGGTTGGTGAATATGGTACTGTCTGTCCAATTTGGTGGTTCGGAATGAGTGAAACGATGTTGATGATGGATAGACGTTCCGATTGCCCCCGATCGGGGAACATATAGTGGTCTTTAAGGTCCAAGTACCTATGTTTTGGTAAGCAGAACTGAGAGTTAAAGGATGAAAGTCGGCCATTCCTAATATCATCCTATCGGTGGTTCGCGAGTTGTTTGAGGACCGGACCAGCTCGCGATGAAACGGTCCTAGGGTATTGGTTATCCATCCAAGGAAGAGTAAATGCGATCCTAGATGTGTGTCGTTGGCCGTTCTACCGGTATCGCCTATCGATGAGATATCGACGGGCATGCCTTACTCGAAAGTTGAATTCTAGGATCGATGGTCAAACAGACCTATGAGCGATAAACCAAACTGAACACGTATTGATGTCGGCTTTTCCTATCATTTGATGCCGCAGGTTGTTTAGGGACCGGAGCAACTTGCGGCCGAGACGGTCCCCGGGGGTTTCTTTCTCCAAGGAGTGGAAACTATTAAGCAAGAGTTGTAGCAAGATACGATCCTCTGATGTGTCGTTGGCCGTTCATGCGGTATCGCCTGTCGATGAGATATCGATGGGCATGCCTTACTCTACCGACCTTCTAATTGAGAGTATTAATCAGGGATCGATGGTCAAACAAGACCAATGAGCGATAAACCAAACTGAACACGTATTGATGTCGGCTTTTCCTATCATTTGATGCCGCAGGTTGTTTAGGGACCGGAGCAGCTTGCGGCCGAGACGGTCCCCGGGGGTTTCTTTCTCCAAGGAGAAGAAACGATTAAGCAAAAGTTGTAGCAAGATACGATCCTCTGATGTGTCGTTGGCCGTTCAAGCGGTATCGCCTGTCGATGAGATATCGATGGGCATGCCTTACTCTCCCGACTGGATTACTGAGAGTTTAATCAGGGATCGATGGTCAAACAGACCAATGAGCGATAAACCAAACTGAACACATATTGATGTCGGCATTTCCTATCATTTGTCGCAGGTTGTTTAGGGACCGGAGCAGCTTGCGACCGAGACGGTCCCCGGGGGTTTCTTTCTCCAAGGAGTGGAAACGATTAAGCAAAAGTCGTAGCAATAATCGATCACCTGATGTGTCGTTGGCCGTTCTTGCGGTATCGCCTGTCGATGAGATATCGATGGGCATGCCTTACTCTCCTGACTGTTTAATTGAGAGTTATAATCAGGGATCGATGGTCAAAAAGACCTATGAGCGATAAACCAAACTGAACACGTATTGATGTCGGCATTTCCTATCATTTGTCGCAGGTTGTTTGGGGACCGGAGCAGCTTGCGACCGAGACGGTCCCTTCCCGAAAGATGGTGAACCGAGTCGTCTGGCGTAAAAACCGGACGACTCGAAAGGGCTTGACCCTTTCAAGTGAGCGATAATCACATTCTACGCTCAGTTCGACAGCTACAAGGCAATCACTCGCTATGTTCAGAGCTAATACATGCAACATGCCGGCATTGTTTCCACCGACGCATGGATTCAAGACTGGTGCACTTATTAGTTAAACCGTTCGCCTCCGGGTGTTTCGAGTTCAAGTCTGGATGAGGATTGATCTTGCTGGTAATAGCTTGAGCCCCTGAATAAGGGGTCGAAGCGTACATCTTGAGACCATGTACAACATATTACCAAATCGGCACCATGGGTTCGGGTGCAAGTGATGTAACCGTGAAAGATGTTGAGCAGCCCAACATCGGTTTACAC
>NW_026045182.1:0-5000 GCF_943734845.2 Anopheles funestus
CACAGTGTTCTTCAACACTCTCGTCACATGGTGCAAGTCACGGTACGCACCACCAATGTGCACTGGTTGGCCAATTCCAGCACACACGGGGCGCGCACGCGCAAGCACTAACCACCAAGCATGGGTCGCCTGAGAGGATCGATGCGAACGCATCTCTACAACTTGAAGCTCCCAGCCTGTAGTCCCGTCGTTTGCGGGCGGTCGTAGGTGTCGAAACTAGTGATATCCACAGTCGGCAAGCTCGTCCACCGGTGTTCCCAACATGTATGGTACTAACACGTGCAGCGCGAACCCGCCCTTTGCGGCCTAGTAGTAAGCGGGGATGAGACGCCAGTGTGCCAATGGACAGCACGGACGGTTCTCGGAGGGTTGTTAGGCCCGCTAGCTTACGACCACCTAATGGGTATAAGAAGCGCTATCAGCTCGGATTGGATACGACCTTAGAGGCGTTCAGGCATAATCCAGCGGACGTAGCGTCATACCATAGTCCGTTCGAACTAGTATTGAGCCAGTGGTCCGTACCTGTGGTTCCTCTCGTACTGCACAGGAATTCCGTTAAGATAGCGACAAACAATGCACACCAGTAGGGTAAAACTAACCTGTCTCACGACGGTCTAAACCCAGCTCACGTTCCCTTGAAAGGGTGAACAATCCTACGCTTGGTAAATTTTGCTTTACAATGATAGGAAGAGCCGACATCGAAGGATCAAAAAGCCACGTCGCTATGAACGCTTGGCGGCCACAAGCCAGTTATCCCTGTGTGTGCGTAGCTGTCAAGCCAGCAGTTTAGACGTGCTTTGTGTCGCTCCGTATTTTTTGCAAAAATATTGTGCAAAAGTGCTTATAAATTGCGGAACAATAGTCGAAAAGGGCGAATTGAGTGTCATTCTTAGCGAATATTGAAAAAGGAAATCGTTTTACTTCAATTTACTGCGCTAAAACTCAGTTTAAAGTGTCCCCATACACTTTGTATGGGGAACTTCAGTGGCGAATAAATATCGAAATACCGTGTTAGAACATTGGAAAAGTGGTAAAACACATGCTAGGGAGCATAAACTATCGTTTTCCAGCGACGTAAAGTGCTTTTAAAAAGAGATAAACAGTAAAAACTCGACGTGAAAGTGCGTGCAACAGCGTGGTACGGTGGCGTCAGGTGTGTCGTCGCGTGTGTTTGTGTCATCAACAACACCACGAAGCGTTTTCGAGCAGTGAGGACAACAACCCAACGTAAAAGCTCCCTTTTTATGACGACAGCGCCACCCGTGGCGGGTTCCGCAACTTCCAGCGAAGACAGCAACCACCTTCTCTTCGACGTCTGCAGCGCCACCAGTGACCGGTAGCGGTAGCGCTTAGCCGGGACACCAGCGTTACGAAGCGTTACGGTGCTATAAAACTCGATGCGAATTGCATACCTTTCCGGCGCTTAGCGGTCAGAGAGTGAGAACGCGCAGCCGGAGACCGGGAACGCTTAGCAGGAGACCGGGAACGGTTCTTTGGCTCCGAATCCTTCCCCGGGAACGCCAAAACGAGAGACTTCAACGCGTCAGCAGGCGACGAACCCGTTTTTTGGTGTTTTCTTGAATCTCTTGCGGAATTTATTAAAAATTCTTATTCTTGCGGTTTTCTCTTGCGAAATTGTTTTTAATAAAGAAAAAAGTGGGAGTTTTTTATTCTTGCGATCCGCGGACGGGAAATCTGCCAAAGGGGCTCTAGCGACGGACGGTCGTTACCTTGGCAGATGTTGAAGGGAATATTCCCTTGTTCCGTCTGAACGATTCGTGCAGGCGGTTTTTTGTGAAAGGAGCGGAGAATGGAGGGGCGGGTGCTTCGTTCCGGGGTGCGGTCGTCGTCCACGCCTCGGAAGCGGTCCGATACCCCTTCCCCTTTACCGGAGACACCACGGCCGGCCGGACCAACGGTGGCGGTTCCGTCCGAGGCTGATAATTCCGAGGAGGAGGACGATGCGGAATTTTCCGACGCCTCTCTTCTCGAGCAGACGGTGGTGCCGCCAGTGGTAGCGGCAGGGGAGATGTCTTCAACCGTGGCTCCCCACGACGATGGCGAAGCGTCGGTGCTGGCTTTCCAGCACAAGATGCTGGAGAACTTCGCCAAACAGATCGAGTCGCTGACGGAAGAGCTGCGACTTAGCCGGGAACGTGAAGTGGCCCTGAAGTGTACGCTGGAAGCGCTTCAAGAGGGCATGCGTTCCTTGACGGCGCTTCATTCCTCGGCACAGCCTGTTGGTCAGGGCAGTGCCAGGACAAAACGCAGCCGGCAGCAGCGCAACCGTGCGAAGAAAGCTTCGCAACTGCAGCAGCAGCAGCAGCAGCAGCAGCAGCAGCAGCGGCAGCAGCAGCAGCAGCGGCAGCAGCAACAACAACAGCGGCAGCAGCAGCAGCAGCAGCAGCAGCAGCAGCAGCGCAGCCAGCCACAGCCGCAGCGACGGACGGTCGCAGTGTCGGCTAATGGCCAGCAGCAGCAGCAGCAGCAGCAACCGCAACGTCAGCAGCAGCGGCAACAGCAGCAGATGTCCTGGGCTACGGTCGTGAGCGGTCGGAAGAGCCGATCGCAACGTTCGACTCAGCAGCAGCAGCAACCGCAGCAGGTGGGCCAGCCGTACCGGCCACCTCAGATGCGCCAGCAGCAGCAGCAGAGTCAGCAGCAACAACATCAGCAGCATCGTGCCCAGTCTAAGGGGCGTCCTCCGCGTCCTGACCGCATTGCGGTGGTCCCAGGTTCGGACAAAACCTGGACAGAGATGTACGTGAAGCTGCGTACATCTCAGGAGCTGCAGGACGTCAGGGCAGACATCGGCATGGGGCGCCGGACCGTGCAAGGTCATCTGCTTGTACCGTTGCGGAAGAACGTCGATAGCGCGGAGCTGGCTCGCCGGATCCAGCTAGCGCTAGGTGAGGATGGCGAGGCACGAGTGGTGACGGAGATGGGTGAGCTTCTCATCACCAACGTCGACTCTCTGGCCAAAGAGAGTGACGTGAAGCTTGCCATTGAGGAGAAGCTGGGGTCAGCGGCTGGCATCACTCACGTCGAGCTTTGGGAGCTCCGTGATGGCACAAAGCGAGCGCGTGTTCGACTCCCACTGGCCAAGGCACGGAGTCTCATTGGTCAGAAGTTGACACTCTGCCAATGTGTCAGCGGCATCCGCGAAGTGCCGAAGAAGCCGCTCGACCGTCAGCGCTGCTTCCGTTGCCTGCTGATGGGGCACCTGGCGCGGGACTGCCGTTCTTCAACTGACCGGACGGGTCAGTGTTTGCAGTGTGGCGAGGTAGGCCACCGCGTTAGTCAGTGCACGTCGGCAGCTAAGTGCATTGTCTGCCAGGGGCCCCATCGAGTGGGCCACTCATCGTGCCGACAAGGTCAACAGTGTCGGGTGTAGTGAGGGTGATGCAGGTCAACCTGGGTGGTGGACGCATTGCTCAGGATCTGGCCCTGCAAACAGCCCGCACTAAGCGGGTCGACGTGCTGCTGCTGTCAGAGGTGTACCGACCTCCAGAGGGCAGCGGAAACTGGACGGTGGATTCGTCGGGGAGAGCAGCTGTGGTGGCGACCGGCCACCTTCCGATCCAGCGGGTCTGGCGCTGTGCCATGCCCGGGTTGGCTGCTGCGCAGATTGGAGGGGTGGTCTTCATCAGCTGTTACGCCCCTCCACGTCTCAACGCCGGCGAGTTCGAGCAACTTCTGGAGGCGGTGGAGTTGGAGGCCCAACCCCACCCTCGCATCGTCCTGGCAGGCGATTTCAACGCCTGGAATGAGGAGTGGGGTAGCCAACGTACCACCCGGCGCGGTGAAGAGCTGCTCGATACAATTCGGCAGCTTGGGCTTGTGGTCCTGAACCAAGGATCGGTCCCGACGTTCGTGGGCAACGGAGTCGCCACTCCCAGTGTCGTGGATGTGTCTTTCGCGAGCGCATCCATTGCTCGTTCAGACACTTGGGAGGTGGCAGCGAACACCACTTCGTGCCACTATACGGCGTCGGACCACCGGTACATTTTCTTCACCGTGGGGCCTCCAACTCTTGACCAGCAGCGACGACAACAGCAGCAGCACCAGCAGCAGCAGCACCAGCAGCAGCAGCACCTGCAGCAGCAGCATCGTCACCTGAACGGGAGGCAGCAGCGACAACAGCAGCAGCATCGCCAGCGGGGACAGGGGTCCTCTTCGTCGTCTACCACGTTTCGGCACGCTGGCCGTAGATGGAAGACGACGCAGTTTTCGGTGGAGGCATTCGCAGCCGCACTCCAGACGGCCGGTTTTCCGGAACGAGCCGTCAGCCAGGAGGGGATGGTCGACGCCATGCTAGATGCATGCGACGACACGATGGAGCGCGTCACCATGTCGCATCGTGACCCCCATCGAGACCTCTTCTGGTGGACTCCGGAGATCTTGCGTCTTCGGGAGGAGTGTTCGACCGTGCATGAGCGGATGCTTCGTACCACCGACCTGCAGGAGCGCAGCATTGTGGCTGCACATCATCGGTCGGCGAGGAGAGCTGTCGAGAAGGCTGTCCGGGCCAGCAAGCGAGCGCAGCTCGATGAGCTGATTCAACAGGCGGAAACCAACGAGTTTGGGGCCGGTTATCGGGTGGTCATGTCTCGTCTTCGTGGCTGCTTCGTGCCACCTGAGACTGACCGTGTCGTGTTGGAGCGGATAGCCAACGATCTGTTCCCGACACATCCGCCTGTTGACTGGCCGGACGCTGAATCATCGAGCGTCGACACCGAGGAGCGGAGTTCTTCGTTGACCCCTGTCACCGTGGGCGAGCTGTTGTCCATCGTGGGATCGATGGCGAACCGGAAAGCGCCTGGACTGGACGGTATCCCCAACGCGGCGGTTAAGACGGCCATTAGGAAGTACCCGGAGGTTTTCGTCCGTTTGTACCAGGACTGCCTGGACCGGGGTGCGTTTCCAGCGCCCTGGAAGAGGCAACGACTGGTACTGTTGCCAAAGCCTGGCAAGCCTCCCGGGGAAAGCTCCTCCTACCG
>NW_026045182.1:12500-35000 GCF_943734845.2 Anopheles funestus
CCTGCATACTCGCTCATCCGTATCCTTTGCGTACCGCCCCATGGCCCCGTCCTTAGAGTTAATGACTAGTAGGCTTAACTCTTTGTATGTCTGCACCACAGTTCCCGTTCGTTCCGTGCCGTGGCCGGATACGTATTGCACATCGGTATACCTGTCGCTACTCAGGCAACTCGTGTGCGTGGATTGGATCGAGCTCATGGGGTGTGTAGAGATTCCATGTTATAATTGCAAGTCCATATCCACTTTATAGGTTAAAGTCATAAGTTGTGATTGCACAACCATACTTCATAAGAGTTTAATAACTCTTCAACTAACTTTCGTTCTGGTGTCTTGGTATCAAATCGCATAAGACACAAGATTCTACTGGCCAAATAGAATCTAGCACATTGGTTAACCTGGCGCCGCAGTCAACTCATGTGCTTGGATCGGATCGAGCTATTGAGTATTGGGCCTGCATACTCGCTCATCCGTATCCTTTGCGTACCGCCCCATGGCCCCGTCCTTAGAGTTAATGACTAATAGGCTTAACTCTTTGTATGTCTGCACCACAGTTCCCGTTCGTTCCGTGCCGTGGCCGGATACGTATTGCACAACAGTAGATACCATCACCTGACGTATCTAACACACCACTATTGTAACTCGTCGTCGAAGGACCTTTCAAGTGCCTGATGGCCAGGGGAGCTCTTACACGGCACGGAGACACAGTGATGCTCGCCCATCACAGTGTACAACGATCGAGTTTGCTTAAGTGTCTGGGTACCTACACACCAGACACAATGCAATGGCCACGGATCCACACAAGGCACATCACATGCAGAAAGCTTCACCAGATTATGACACATACCACACTCTTGTAACTCGTCGTCGAAGGGGCGTTCAAAGTGCCTTACGGCTAGGGGAGATCTAGCACGGCACGGAGACACAGTGATGGTTGCCCATCAAAGTGTACAACGATCGAGTTTGCTTTCCGCGCAAGCGTTCTAAGTGTCTGGGTACCTACACACCAGACACAATGCAATGGCCACGGATCCACACAAGGCACATCACATGCAGAAAGCTTCACCAGATTCTGACACATACCACACTCTTGTAACTCGTCGTCGAAGGGGCGTTCAAAGTGCCTTACGGCTAGGGGGGATCTAGCACGGCACGGAGACACAGTGATGGTCACCCATCAAAGTGTACAACGATCGAGTTTGCTTTCCGCGCAAGCGTTCTAAGTGTCTGGGTATCTAAGCACCAGACACAATGCAATGGCCACGGATCCACACAAGGCACATCACATGCAGAAAGCTTCACCAGATTCTGACACATACCACACACATGCAACTCGTCGTCGAAGGGGCGTTCAAGTGCCTTACGGCTAGGGGAGATCTAGCTCGGCACGGAGACACAGTGATGGTCACCCATCAAAGTGTACAACGAACGAGTTGGCTTTCAACAAATTCTGACACATAGCAAGCGAGCGACCGAGCTACACCGAAGGCAGCCCATGGTTGGTCACTCGCGGACGATCATCAGTAATGATCCTTCCGCAGGTTCACCTACGGAAACCTTGTTACGACTTTTACTTCCTCTAAATCATCAAGTTCGGTCAACTTCAGCCATGCCAGCTGCAGCTCACGAAGGAACCGCGGAAGGTAAGCCTCCAGAAACCTCACTAAATAATCCATCGGTAGTAGCGACGGGCGGTGTGTACAAAGGGCAGGGACGTAATCAGCACTAGCTAATGACTAGTGCTTACTAGAAATTCCAGGTTCATGGGGACCGTTGCAGTCCCCAATCCCGACTAGATGGGCATTTTAGTGATTTCCCGTTCCTCTCGGAATGGGGGCGCCTATTGGCGAGAACACGCTGCGACCCACATTGTAGCACGCGTGCAGCCCAGAACATCTAAGGGCATCACGGACCTGTTATCGCTCATTCTCAGCTTGCTAAACACAAGTTGTCCCGCTAAGCAGGGCAAACGTAGCCGACGACCGCCCGTGAAGGCGCCGCCCGGCTGTAACGTCAGGTGCGCCCGGAGGCGCACTGCTGACAGCGTTCTAGTTAGCATGTTTGAGTCACGTTCGTTATCGGAATTAACCAGACAAATCATTCCACGAACTAAGAACGGCCATGCACCACTACCCTTAAATTTGAGAAAGAGCTATCAATCTGTCTTACCTCGATAAGTTTGGACCTGGTAAATTTTCCCGTGTTGAGTCAAATTAAGCCGCAAGCTCCACTTCTTGTGGTGCCCTTCCGTCAATTCCTTTAAGTTTCAACTTTGCAACCATACTTCCCCCGGAACCCGATTTTGGTTTCCCGGAAGCGACTGAGAGCACCGAATAGGGGTAGCGTCTCCCAATTGCTAATTGGCATCGTTTACGGTTAGAACTAGGGCGGTATCTAATCGCCTTCGATCCTCTAACTTTCGTTCTTGATTAAAGAAAGCATCCATGGCAAACGCTTTCGCTTCAGTTGGTCCTACGACGGTCTACGAATTTCACCTCTCGCGCCGTAATACCAATGCCCCCAACTACTTCTGTTAATCATTACCTCTAGGTTTCTGACAAACCAACGAAATCGTATAAACCGAGGTCATATTCCATTATTCCATGCAAGATTATTCTCGGCCAACGCCAACCCCACGGGGGGGCCGGACGCTTTGTCTTAGCCTGCTTTGAGCACTCTAATTTGTTCAAGGTAAATGTGAGTATCTTGAGCACCATGAGGAGCCCGTGCCGGAGTTAACCGGTAGCACGGTACTCGTTCACAGAGTAACGCCCAAGTACACCATTGTGAGTCGCAGCCGTGAGCGCGCGCACGAACGGCCCCGGCGTGTAACCGGGCGCCCGTGGCGGTCACGTGTCTGGACGGGCAATCAACTTCGAACGTTTTAACCGCAACAACTTTAATATACGCTAGTGGAGCTGGAATTACCGCGGCTGCTGGCACCAGACTTGCCCTCCACTTGATCCTTGTTGAAGGATTTATACTCAACTCATTCCAATTATGGACCATCGTTAGAGAGGTCCATATTGTTATTTCTCGTCACTACCTCCCCGTACTGGGATTGGGTAATTTACGCGCCTGCTGCCTTCCTTGGATGTGGTAGCCATTTCTCAGGCTCCCTCTCCGGAATCGAACCCTGATTCCCCGTTACCCGTCGCAACCATGGTAGTCCTCTACACTACCATCAATAGTTGATAGGGCAGACATTTGAAAGATCTGTCGTCAGTCGACAAGCGACCATACGATCTGCGTCCTTATCCAGACTTCAACTCAAGCCGCCCGGAGGCGATTGGTTTAACTAATAAGTGCACCAGTTCAGCTACCCGCGAGGGCAACAGTCCCGGCATGTTGCATGTATTAGCTCTGGATTTTCCACAGTTATCCAAGTAACTAGTGGTAGGATGATCTTGTGAATTATAGCTGTTATACTGAGCCTTATGCGGTTTCACATTCATTTATGTTTGTACTTAGACATGCATGGCTTAACCTTTGAGACAAGCGTATATTACTGGTAGGATCAACCAGAATTCGTTCCACTACAGACACACACTCGCTTAGTGGGAAATAAATTTCCACACAACTCTCTCTCTCTAGAACCATATGGAATGGCTCTTTGGTGTTGGGTAAGGCACCAATTTGTTGGGGTGTAACGGTCACCACCAACTTTAAGTTTGTTAGGGCACAACGGAAACCACTAACTAAACTTTAGGAAACTAAATTTCCTCACACATTATCTCTCACCATATTAGCACTAGGTGCTATCCACGATTGTACAACGTTTCAACTCTTGAATCGACCGTAGGGCCGCGGAATTGCTTCCGGGCCCCTATTCTCGCTATTAATTGTTCATCTCTTTCAATACATCGAGTTCGTTCCATTGGGTAGTTCGCATGGCGAACGTTTTGATGCAGCCCCCTGGGGGACCACGGCACTTTACACCGGGTATGGTGTATGCGCAACCTACAGATAACAATAAACCCCTTATGCGTGTGTAAACCGATGTTGGGCTGCTCAACATCTTTCATGGTTACATCACTTGCACCAGAACCCACGGTGCCGATTTGGTAATATGTTGTACATTTACTCTCAAGATGTACGCTTCGGCCCCTTATTCAGGGGCTCAAGCTATTACCAGCAAGAACAATCCTCATCCAGACTTGAACTCGAAACACCCGCAGGCGAACGGTTTAACTAATAAGTGCACCAGTCTTGAATCCATGCGTCGGTGGAAACAATGCCGGCGTGTTGCATGTATTAGCTCTGAACTTAGCGAGTGATTGCCTTGCAGCTGTCATACTGAGCGTAGAGCGTGATTATCGCTCACTTGAACCATGTTGAATGGCTCTTTGGTGTAGGGTAAGGCACCAATTTGTTGGGGCGTAACGGTCACCACCAACTTAAGACTTGCTTATAGGTATTTCAACGTTTTCAACTCTTTAATCGACCGTGTTTCATTATCATCTCTTCTTCTTATTAAATGCATCGAGTTCGTTCCATTGGGTAGTTCGCGTGGCGAACGGTTTGATGCAGCCCCCCGGGGGGGACCACGGCACTTTACACCGGGCATGGTGTATGCGCAACCTACAGATCACCAATATATTTGTGATCGATAATGCACACTTCTTACACGACTGACCAGTCGACAGCGCTGCCTTCCTATTATGCGTGTGTAAACCGATGTTGGGCTGCTCAACATCTTTCACGGTTACATCACTTGCACCCGAACCCATGGTGCCGATTTGGTAATATGTTGTACATGGTCTCAAGATGTACGCTTCGACCCCTTATTCAGGGGCTCAAGCTATTACCAGCAAGAACAATCCTCATCCAGACTTGAACTCGAAACACCCGGAGGCGAACGGTTTAACTAATAAGTGCACCAGTCTTGAATCCATGCGTCGGTGGAAACAATGCCGGCGTGTTGCATGTATTAGCTCTGAACTTAGCGAGTGATTGCCTTGCAGCTGTCGAACTGAGCGTAGAGCGTGATTATCGCTCACTTGAAAGGGTCAAGCCCTTTCGAGTCGTCCGGTTTTTACGCCAGACGACTCGGTTCACCATCTTTCGGGATACAAGTTGACTAAGTGGTACCACTACACTTATCAACTTTCGATTTGGTAATCCTCATCCAGCTTCCTTTCTGGAGGTCCCGAGGATTACCAATTGGGCTGTCATACTGAGCTCATATATTGGAGATCGATAATGCACACTTCTTACACGACTGACCAGTCGACAGCGCTGCCTTCCTATTATGCGTGTGTAAACCGATGTTGGGCTGCTCAACATCTTTCACGGTTACATCACTTGCACCAGAACCCACGGTGCCGATTTGGTAATATGTTGTACATTTACTCAAGATGTACGCTTCGGCCCCTTATTCAGGGGCTCAAGCTATTACCAGCAAGAACAATCCTCATCCAGACTTGAACTCGAAACACCCGGAGGCGAACGGTTTAACTAATAAGTGCACCAGTCTTGAATCCATGCGTCGGTGGAAACAATGCCGGCGTGTTGCATGTATTAGCTCTGAACTTAGCGAGTGATTGCCTTGCAGCTGTCGAACTGAGCGTAGAGCGTGATTATCGCTCACTTGAACCATGTTGAATGGCTCTTTGGTGTAGGGTAAGGCACCAATTTGTTGGGGCGTAACGGTCACCACCAACTTAAGACTTGCTTATAGGCATTTCAACGTTTTCAACTCTTAAATCGACCGTGTTTCATTATCATCTCTTCTTCTTATTAAATGCATCGAGTTCGTTCCATTGGGTAGTTCGCGTGGCGAACGGTTTGATGCAGCCCCCCGGGGGGGACCACGGCACTTTACACCGGGCATGGTGTATGCGCAACCTACAGATCACCAATATATTTGTGATCGATAATGCACACTTCTTACACGACTGACCAGTCGACAGCGCTGCCTTCCTATTATGCGTGTGTAAACCGATGTTGGGCTGCTCAACATCTTTCACGGTTACATCACTTGCACCCGAACCCATGGTGCCGATTTGGTAATATGTTGTACATGGTCTCAAGATGTACGCTTCGACCCCTTAAGGGCTCAAGCTATTACCAGCAAGATCAATCCTCATCCAGACTTGAACTCGAAACACCCGGAGGCGAACGGTTTAACTAATAAGTGCACCAGTCTTGAATCCATGCGTCGGTGGAAACAATGCCGGCATGTTGCATGTATTAGCTCTGAACATAGCGAGTGATTGCCTTGTAGCTGTCGAACTGAGCGTAGAATGTGATTATCGCTCACTTGAAAGGGTCAAGCCCTTTCGAGTCGTCCGGTTTTTACGCCAGACGACTCGGTTCACCATCTTTCGGGAAGGGACCGTCTCGGTCGCAAGCTGCTCCGGTCCCCAAACAACCTGCGACAAATGATAGGAAATGCCGACATCAATACGTGTTCAGTTTGGTTTATCGATCGTAGGTCTTTTTGACCATCGATCCCTGATTATAACTCTCAATTAAACAGTCAGGAGAGTAAGGCATGCCCATCGATATCTCATCGACAGGCGATACCGCAAGAACGGCCAACGACACATCAGGTGATCGATTATTGCTACGACTTTTGCTTAATCGTTTCCACTCCTTAGAGAAAGAAACCCCCGGGGACCGTCTCGGTCGCAAGCTGCTCCGGTCCCTAAACAACCTGCGACAAATGATAGGAAATGCCGACATCAATACGTGTTCAGTTTGGTTTATCGCTCATTGGTCTGTTTGACCATCGATCCCTGATTAAACTCTCAGTAATCCAGTCGGGAGAGTAAGGCATGCCCATCGATATCTCATCGACAGGCGATACCGCTTGAACGGCCAACGACACATCAGAGGATCGTATCTTGCTACAACTTTTGCTTAATCGTTTCTTCTCCTTGGAGAAAGAAACCCCCGGGGACCGTCTCGGCCGCAAGCTGCTCCGGTCCCTAAACAACCTGCGGCATCAAATGATAGGAAAAGCCGACATCAATACGTGTTCAGTTTGGTTTATCGCTCATTGGTCTGTTTGACCATCGATCCCTGATTAATACTCTCAATTAGAAGGTCGGTAGAGTAAGGCATGCCCATCGATATCTCATCGACAGGCGATACCGCATGAACGGCCAACGACACATCAGAGGATCGTATCTTGCTACAACTCTTGCTTAATAGTTTCCACTCCTTGGAGAAAGAAACCCCCGGGGACCGTCTCGGCCGCAAGTTGCTCCGGTCCCTAAACAACCTGCGGCATCAAATGATAGGAAAAGCCGACATCAATACGTGTTCAGTTTGGTTTATCGCTCATAGGTCTGTTTGACCATCGATCCTAGAATTCAACTTTCGAGTAAGGCATGCCCGTCGATATCTCATCGATAGGCGATACCGGTAGAACGGCCAACGACACACATCTAGGATCGCATTTACTCTTCCTTGGATGGATAACCAATACCCTAGGACCGTTTCATCGCGAGCTGCTCCGGTCCTCAAACAACTCGCGAACCACCGATAGGATGATATTAGGAATGGCCGACTTTCATCCTTTAACTCTCAGTTCTGCTTACCAAAACATAGGTACTTGGACCTTAAACACCACTATATGTTCCCCGATCGGGGGCAATCGGAACGTCTATCCATCATCAACATCGTTTCACTCATTCCGAACCACCAAATTGGACAGACAGTACCATATTCACCAACCGATTGCTTCAACTTCGCAAACTGTATGGTAAGTTCTACTAATTTCACATCTTACCATCGACTAATAGTGCATAAATCCACTTGGAAATCACTTTTCCTTGGTCCTCGGACCTTCTACGACAACGTCCAACAAATATCCGAAGTCGTTTCCCAACTTAGACCAAGCATTTCGTATCTTTACTTCTAATCGATTTTTTCTCGCATAATTGACGATCAAAATCTAAAAACCACATTTTGAGCCAGAAGCAGTCGTCCGATCGTCCTGGGGGTAGTCTCAATCGATTTAGAAGGGTCCAATTCATAAAGATACATACTCAGTCAAAATCATGCTTCTGGCTCACCTACCCCCTATATAGTAAACGAAAGCGTACAGGCGTGGAAAACGTGCCATTTTTCTCCATCACGGACTTTTTTTTTCTCGTTGCACCGACTCTAGTAAAAAAGTGAAATTTTTTACTAGTTACCAACTTTTGCAAATTATCATCGGATATCACTTTTTATGGTCTATAGTAAGTTCTTATCACGTTTTAGTAGTTTTTGAAAAAAAATTTTTTTTGAACTTTTCAAAATTTTTCAAAACAAAGTTTTTGTAGGCGGTTTTGTGTATGGAGGGTTACTAGTCTCGGGGTCACTGTTTGACCAAAAAACCACTATATATCATTCGAAAGGTAATTTCAAGGGCTACAAAAAATTGTTCTACGACACCCCCTTCCGACGTCTAGTATTCGAGTTATTGGCCAAAAACCATTACTTGAGCGATTTTTCGTTCAGGGTACCCGACTCTAGTAAAAAAGTGAAATTTTTCTCGATTGACCAAGTGTTGCAAATGACCATCGGATTTCACTTTTTATGGTCTATAGTGAGTTCTGATCACGATTTGGTACTTTTTGAAAAAATTTTTTTGACGCACTTTTCAAAATTTTGCAAAACCAAAACTTTTTAGGCGGTTTTGTGTATGGAGGGTTACTAGTCTCGGGGTCACTTTTTGACCAAAAAACCACTATATATCATTCGAAAGGTAATTTCAAGGGCTACAAAAAATTGTTCTACGGCACCCCCCTCCGACGTCTAGTATTCGAGTTATTGGCCAAAAACCGCAACTATAGCGGTTTTTCGTACAGGGTACCCGACTCTAGTAAAATGATGCGATTTTTACTAGTCTAGGAACTTTTTGGTCAAAAAATCAAGTATATGTCATTCGATAGATAATTTCAAGGGCTACCAAAAATTGTTCCACGACACCCCCCTGCGACGTCTAGTATTCGAGTTATTAGCCAAAAACCGCAACTTAAGCGGTTTTTCGTCCAGGGTACCCGACTCTAGTAAAATGATGCGATTTTTACTAGTCTAGGGAACTTTTTGGCCAAAAATCAAGTATATGTCATTCGATAGATAATTTCAAGGGCTACCAAAAATTGTTCCACGACACCCCCCTCCGACGTCTAGTATTAGAGTTATTAGCCAAAAACCGCAACTATAGCGGTTTTTCGTCCAGGGTACCCGACTCTAGTAAAATGATGCGATTTTTACTAGTCTAGGGAACTTTTTGGCCAAAAATCAAGTATATGTCATTCGATAGATAATTTCAAGGGCTACCAAAAATTGTTCCACGACACCCCCCTGCGACGTCTAGTATTCGAGTTATTAGCCAAAAACCGCTATAATTGCGGTTTTTCGTCCAGGGTACCCGACTCTAGTAAAATGATGCGATTTTTACTAGTCTAGGGAACTTTTTGGCCAAAAATCAAGTATATGTCATTCGATAGATAATTTCAAGGGCTACCAAAAATTGTTCCACGACACCCCCCTGCGACGTCTAGTATTCGAGTTATTAGCCAAAAACCGCAATTATAGCGGTTTTTCGTCCAGGGTACCCGACTCTAGTAAAATGATGCGATTTTTACTAGTCTAGGGAACTTTTTGGCCAAAAATCAAGTATATGTCATTCGATAGATAATTTCAAGGGCTACCAAAAATTGTTCCATGACACCCCCCTGCGACGTCTAGTATTCGAGTTATGGGCCAAAAACCATTCATACTTGAGCATTTTGCTCATTTTGCCTGTACGGGTACCGGGGACTAGTAAAATCAGGCCAATTTTACTAGAGTAGGGGTCCTTTTTGGTCAAAAAAACAACTTTTGCTCGTTCGATAGGGAATCGATAGGGCAACAAAAAATCGTTCTACGACCCCCCCTTCCGATGTCTAGTATTCGAGTTATGGGCCAAAAACAGTTTATAGCTAATTTTTCACTCGATTTTTCACCAAGTATCGCACATTACTCCGGTTCTATACATTGGATCGTCAATCTTTAAGATTTTATGGGTAGTTCCAACTGTTTGCTACATTTCATCCATACATCACCAACCGATTCAATGTCTGTGCTAGAAGTTATTGGAGGAATAAAAAAATTTACCCTTGGCTTTGGACCGTACAATTTTACCCATTTTTGGCCCATATTTGCCCCATAGCTCCGCCGGTATCCAAGATATGGCCACACTTTCTTCTGGCCATGGGTAGATGGCACTTGTGGCTAGATTTCTTCCATGCACCACTAATCGCTACCATGTCTGTGGCCGGAGCTATTCACGAAAGCGCCTCGCGCACTTGGTCGGATTTTTGGTCCAACTTGCACCATTTTTGGCCCATATTTGCCCCATAGCTCCGCCGGTATCCAAGATATGGCCACACTTTCTTCTGGCCATGGGTAGATGGCACTTGTGGCTAGATTTCTTCCATGCACCACTAATCGCTACCATGTCTGTGGCCGGAGCTATTCGACGAACAACCATCGCATTTACCTAGGTACTTTTTCGGATTTTTGGTCCAACTTGCACCATTTTTGGCCCATATTTGCCCCATAGCTCCGCCGGTATCCAAGATATGGCCACACTTTCTTCTGGCCATGGGTAGATGGCACTTGTGGCTAGATTTCTTCCATGCACCACTAATCGCTACCATGTCTGTGGCCGGAGCTATTCACGAAAGCGCCTCGCGCACTTGGTCGGATTTTTGGTCCAACTTCACCATTTTTGGCCCATATTTGCCCCATAGCTCCGCCGGTATCCAAGATAGCGCCACACTTTCTTCTGGCCATGGGTAGATGGCACTTGTGGCTAGATTTCTTCCATGCACCACTAATCGCTACCATGTCTGTGGCCGGAGCTATTCGACGAACAACCATCGCATTTACCTAGGTACTTTTTCGGATTTTTGGTCCAACTTGCACCATTTTTGGCCCATATTTGCCCCATAGCTCCGCCGGTATCCAAGATATGGCCACACTTTCTTCTGGCCATGGCTAGATGGCACTTGTGGCTAGATTTCTTCCATGCACCACTAATCGCTACCATGTCTGTGGCCGGAGCTATTCACGAAAGCGCCTCGCGCACTTGGTCGGATTTTTGGTCCAACTTGCACCATTTTTGGCCCATATTTGCCCCATAGCTCCGCCGGTATCCAAGATATGGCCACACTTTCTTCTGGCCATGGGTAGATGGCACTTGTGGCTAGATTTCTTCCATGCACCACTAATCGCTACCATGTCTGTGGCCGGAGCTATTCACGAAAGCGCCTCGCGCACTTGGTCGGATTTTTGGTCCAACTTGCACCATTTTTGGCCCATATTTGCCCCATAGCTCCGCCGGTATCCAAGATATGGCCACACTTTCTTCTGGCCATGGGTAGATGGCACTTGTGGCTAGATTTCTTCCATGAACCACTAATCGCTACCATGTCTGTGGCCGGAGCTATTCGACGAACAACCATCGCATTTACCTAGGTACTTTTTCGGATTTTTGGTCCAACTTGCACCATTTTTGGCCCATATTTGCCCCATAGCTCCGCCGGTATCCAAGATATGGCCACACTTTCTTCTGGCCATGGGTAGATGGCACTTGTGGCTAGATTTCTTCCATGCACCACTAATCGCTACCATGTCTGTGGCCGGAGCTATTCACGAAAGCGCCTCGCGCACTTGGTCGGATTTTTGGTCCAACTTCACCATTTTTGGCCCATATTTGCCCCATAGCTCCGCCGGTATCCAAGATAGCGCCACACTTTCTTCTGGCCATGGGTAGATGGCACTTGTGGCTAGATTTCTTCCATGCACCACTAATCGCTACCATGTCTGTGGCCGGAGCTATTCGACGAACAACCATCGCATTTACCTAGGTACTTTTTCGGATTTTTGGTCCAACTTGCACCATTTTTGGCCCATATTTGCCCCATAGCTCCGCCGGTATCCAAGATATGGCCACACTTTCTTCTGGCCATGGCTAGATGGCACTTGTGGCTAGATTTCTTCCATGCACCACTAATCGCTACCATGTCTGTGGCCGGAGCTATTCACGAAAGCGCCTCGCGCACTTGGTCGGATTTTTGGTCCAACTTGCACCATTTTTGGCCCATATTTGCCCCATAGCTCCGCCGGTATCCAAGATATGGCCACACTTTCTTCTGGCCATGGGTAGATGGCACTTGTGGCTAGATTTCTTCCATGCACCACTAATCGCTACCATGTCTGTGGCCGGAGCTATTCGACGAACAACCATCGCATTCACCTTCTCGTTGCACTTCTTCGGGAATTTGGTGCAACCAAGTTTTCACTATAACTTGGTCATTTTCCGTCCATCGGACATGCGGTTTTGGGTGTCGATACTTGACACCGCGCGCTACAATATGTTCCTCCACGACCATGTGGTCCGATGCTTCCAACAGGAGCTATTCGAGGAGTACCGATTTTTCACCATTAAAAATGCTCAATTTTGCACCAACTTTTGCCTATAACTCAGGCTGTATCGATCGGATCTTCAATCTTGAAAAAGTTTTGGATAGGTGGCACCAAATGCTACATTTCGTTCTTCCACGTCAACTTTGTCCGATGTCTAGCAAAAAAGTTATTCGCGAACCAAGTCCAGAACCCATGCAATGGCTGCCCTCATTGCATACATCACGGCGGTTAACTCTCGTTACTCTATACCGTGGACTTGGTACTTTTTCAGGCATTCGTTGCTACTTCTCGGTTCATGATATTCGTTTACGGTCTTCACTAGGGCATTTGGTGCTCCTTATCGGTTCATGATATTCGTTTACGGTCTTCACTAGGGCATTTGGTGCTCCTTATCGGTTCATGATATTCGTTTACGGTCTTCACTAGGGCATTTGGTGCTCCTTATCGGTTCATGATATTCGTTTACGGTCTTCACTAGGGCATTTGGTGCTCCTTATCGGTTCATGATATTCGTTTACGGTCTTCACTAGGGCATTTGGTGCTCCTTATCGGTTCATGATATTCGTTTACGGTCTTCACTAGGGCATTTGGTACTGGGCTTCCCACTTTCTACTGATCGATCCATACTCACTTGCGTGCACCTAGCCTAGGAAGGTTTCCTATGGCTTCCCATCTTTCTACTGATCGATCCATACTCACTTGCGTGCACCTAGCCTAGGAAGGTTTCCTATGGCTTCCCATCTTTCTACTGATCGATCCATACTCACTTGCGTGCACCTAGCCTAGGAAGGTTTCCCTTTGGTACCGACTTCCATCTACGCACTCGATATAACCTAGGTACTTGGTACCGATGATGGTTAACACTCAAGCATTTCTTGCATCCTGCGTGCAAGGTACCAATTTTCACTTCTCAGGTGCGTTTATGAGCCCGCATTAATCCAATATCGCTCTGATGGCCTTTCTTATTATTTCATCCGATAGCCCTTGCCAAAAGCTACCAAAAGTTCCTCCACGGCCATGTGCTCCGACGCTTAGTTTAGGAAATATTCGAAAAAATTCAAAATAGGAAGCATTTTCTTATTGGAAAATCACCTTAAATCGATGGCCATTTTTTGGGCAAAAACTTTAACGTCTTCCCGACTTTGCGGGAATTGCGAGTTTTAGGCACCCAGAGAAAATCTTTTACTTTAAGGGGGCGGCCGCGAAGTTGCCCAAAGTCTCGGACACAAAAATTCTCAAGTTCCCCACTCTAGTAAAGCGCCCTATGAGTATCTCCTGGCCCGCGAGCTCTGCGAGCGGGCCAGCTTCGGCGATTTTTGCCTTTTCGCCTAGGCGGTTCTTCTACGAAATTGGTCCACAGCTTTTGCTCAGAAAGCTAGCATTTGTTGCAACAGTTAGGTACTTGGTACCACATTTTGGTATCCATTTGGGCATTTGTGGCAACTACTCGGTACTTTGGCCCACATTTCGCTCTACTCGGGCTTCTATGGTGGTACTTGTCGGTACTTCTGGCCAACTTAGGCCAATTGGGTGCAACTTGTGGGTACTCTGTGGGTACTTTAGGGCGTATTGTGTCTTTCGGGTGAACCTTCGCTATACTTCATGGGTACTGATGGCCAACTTAGGAACATTCAGTGCAACCTTTGGGCCTAAGGAAATTTGTCCAACTCTTTGGACTTAGAAAATTTTCTGGACTTAGAAAATTTTTTGGACTTGTAAAAATTTTCAAATGTTCAATTTGGCCCACATTTCGCTCTACTCGGGCCTCTATGGTGCTACTTGGCGGTACTTTTGGCCAACTTAGGCCAATTGGGTGCTCTTTGTGGATACTCTATCGGTACTTTTGGCCATGTTAGGCCCACTCGGTGCTATTTGTGGGTACTCTATCGGTACTTTTGGCCAACTTAGGCCAACTCAGTGCTTCTTGTGGGTACTCTATCGGTACTTTTGGCCATGTTAGGCCCATTGGGTGCTATTTGTGGGTACTCTATCGGTACTTTTGGCCAACTTAGGCCAATTGGGTGCTGCTTATGGGTACTCTATCGGTACTTTTGGCCAACTTAGGCCAATTGGGTGCTATTTGTGGGTACTCTATCGGTACTTTTGGCCATCTTAGGCCCATTCGGTGCTATTTGTGGGTACTCTATCGGTACTTTTGGCCAACATAGGCCAATTGGGTGCTACTTGTGGGTGCTCTATCGGTACTTTTGGCCAACTTAGGCCAACTGGGTGCTATTTGTGGGTACTCTATCGGTACTTTTGGCCAACTTAGGCCAACTCAGTGCTTCTTGTGGGTACTCTATCGGTACTTTTGGCCAACTTAGGCCAACTGGGTGCTATTTGTGGGTACTCTATCGGTACTTTTGGCCAACTTAGGCCAATTGGGTGCTACTTGTGGGTGCTCTATCGGTACTTTTGGCCAACTTAGGCCCATTCGGTGCTATTTGTGGGTACTCTATCGGTACTTTGGGACATATTATGTCCTTCGGGTGAACCTTCTCGATACCTCATGGGTACTTGTGGCCAACTTAGGAAAATTCAGTGCAACCTATGGGCCTTTGGAAATTGTTCCAACACTTTGGACTTAGAAAATTTTCTGGACTTAGAAAATTTTTTGGACTTAGAAAAATTTTCAACTTCTGTATCTTCTTCATCATGTTCCATTTTGTGGGACTTAGAAAATTTTCTGGACTTAGAAAATTTTTTGGACTTAGGAAATTTTTCAACACTTGTAAAATTTTTGTTCCTTCTTTGAAGAAGAATACTTTCCACTATTAGCTTCTTTCTCTTTTTCTTCTTAGTTGTCTTCTTATTTTCGGTCCGAGAGCGCCGACACTTGTAAAATTATCTAAGTCCGAAGACTTTTGGAATGAACCAAAAGTCAACGAACACAATACATCAACCCTATCAACATCAAGTGGCAACCCGAAGGAAGCGCAGCGGCCAGCCCATGTACAACGCGAAGTTGTAGCATGCAACCAACCAACCGCTAACCTCCAACGGCACTCAATGTATTCGTTACACATGGGCGCACCTGCACCACACTGTCGTGACCATCCAACGAGCCGTCGGTTCGGTCGTGTGTTACAAGCACCCCATCACATAGGCATAGAGTCACCACACAGTGTTCTTCAACACTCTCGTCACATGGTGCAAGTCACGGTACGCACCACCAATGTGCACTGGTTGGCCAATTCCAGCACACACGGGGCGCGCACGCGCAAGCACTAACCACCAAGCATGGGTCGCCTGAGAGGATCGATGCGAACGCATCTCTACAACTTGAAGCTCCCAGCCTGTAGTCCCGTCGTTTGCGGGCGGTCGTAGGTGTCGAAACTAGTGATATCCACAGTCGGCAAGCTCGTCCACCGGTGTTCCCAACATGTATGGTACTAACACGTGCAGCGCGAACCCGCCCTTTGCGGCCTAGTAGTAAGCGGGGATGAGACGCCAGTGTGCCAATGGACAGCACGGACGGTTCTCGGAGGGTTGTTAGGCCCGCTAGCTTACGACCACCTAATGGGTATAAGAAGCGCTATCAGCTCGGATTGGATACGACCTTAGAGGCGTTCAGGCATAATCCAGCGGACGTAGCGTCATACCATAGTCCGTTCGAACTAGTATTGAGCCAGTGGTCCGTACCTGTGGTTCCTCTCGTACTGCACAGGAATTCCGTTAAGATAGCGACAAACAATGCACACCAGTAGGGTAAAACTAACCTGTCTCACGACGGTCTAAACCCAGCTCACGTTCCCTTGAAAGGGTGAACAATCCTACGCTTGGTAAATTTTGCTTTACAATGATAGGAAGAGCCGACATCGAAGGATCAAAAAGCCACGTCGCTATGAACGCTTGGCGGCCACAAGCCAGTTATCCCTGTAGTCTGAGCGAAACCTCCGAAGTGAACGGACGTGTTTTTCGAGCGCTCCCGTGCGAATTTGCGAAAAAGTGCGTTTAAAGCGAATTAGTTCGAGATTTACCCACAGGTGGCGCTGGTGTTGTTAGGAGTGATATTCCCCAGCCCCCCCAACTCGAACCATAGTGCTACGAGCGTTTTTACGGAAAACGTGAAATATTTCACGAAATATTTCATGAAATATTTCAACCTTGAAATATTTCAAAAGAGGACAAAATTTCCTTTCCGGGGAGCCGTCGGACGCCCGGATCGGACAAGTGGTTCTGGAGATATAGGGGATTGAAAAAGTTTGATAAGTAGTTCGATAACTGTTATCGAACTCCAACACCGAGTTATCAAACTTCCGGACAAATCCTTTAAAGTGGGATATCTCGGTAACCCTTCGGGCTAGAGGGACGTCCGGGGTATCGGTAGATAGGTCTCGGAGTGGAGCACCGGATCGTCACCCCCCCGCCCCTCCCATATCCACCCCCTCCCCCTCAGGAGGGAAAAACCAGTGTTTTCTAGTGTCCGGTTGGTATTGCCCTCTAAAAGTGCGCGAATCGGTTAAAAAATATTGCAGAACATTAAGTGAGATTATCCCGATTCGATGAAGTGGTCTGCCGTTTCTGTGCGTTAAAAAACAACGGAGATATTAGCACCCAAAGTTGGAGGTTTTTCGCGTTTCCGGTTTCGGTTCCGGCCATACAATTTGTATGGGATTTTCTGAAAATCAGTTTTTTGTGAATAACTTCGTCAATTCTCAACGGATTTTCAAAAATAAAACATCAAAAGACGCGTATTGAAAAGACGCATCCAACGGTGTTAAGTTTGTGCGTGTGTGTTTATGCCACCGGAAGTGGTGCCCAAAAAACTAGTGTTTTTTAGTGTCCGGTTGGTATTGCCCTCTAAAAGTGTGCGAATCGATTTAAAAACATTGTAAAACGTTGAGTGAGAACGTCCCGATTCGATGAAGTGGTCTGCCGTTTCTGTGCGTTGAAAAACAACGGAGATATTAGCGCCCAAAGTTGGAGGTTTTTCGCGTTTCCGGTTTCATTTCCGGCCATACAATTTGTATGGGATTTTCCGGGGACCAGTTTTTCGTGAATAACTTCGTCAATTCTTGACGGATTTTCAAAAATGAAACATCAAAAGACGCGTATTAAAAAGACGCATCCAACGGTGTAAAGTTTGTGCGTGTGTGTGTATGCCACCGGAAGTGGTGCCCAAAAAAACTAGTGTTTTTTAGTATCCGGTTGGTATTGCCCTCTAAAAGTGTGCGAATCGATTTAAAAACATTGTAAAACGTTGAGTGAGAACGTCCCGATTCGATGAAGTGGTCTGCCGTTTCTGTGCGTTGAAAAACAACGGAGATATTAGCGCCTAAAGTTGGAGGTTTTTCGCGTTTCCGGTTTCAAAAAGTGCGTGTAAAATCCACCACGTGTTTTCGGGCGACATCTTGAAGATTTGGCAAAGTGGAAGGCCAATATTATTTAATTAGTTATTAAATTTTTGAAATTTAATAACTCGGTCGGTTGGCCACCTGGCCACTTGGATTTTGGCATCCGGCCCTCGATTGGGGTCCTCTACACGTGTGCCAAGTCCCCCCCCGCTACTCCCAAAAACCAGGGAGTTTTTTCCGGCCTGGTTTTTGAATTTTCAAAAATCAACCCTGCAACCTGGCGCGGGTTTAATCATCGTAACAGGAGTGGCCCATCGGGACTCACCCGGGAAAATTGGCCGCAGGCCGATCGGACCGGAATTAGCCCGGAAACCGGCGAAAAGGCGAGAAAAAGGGGGTTTTTCGGGTTTTTGGAGGCCAGTTTCCTCCCACCACCCCCTCGATCCACCCACCATCGGATAGGGCTTGGCCGGGCGCGTCGATCGATCCGTGGATCGCCAGGATCGGTCCATAAACGGCTGAGTTCTGCTATCTGGAAAAATCCTTTGGTGGTGTTAGTGTGCGAGTGCATTAGTGTTAGTGCGAAAACATTTTTATTGCACAACTTCGAGAAAAGTGGACCGATTTTAACGTCCAGCACTTCGTTGGAAGCGTCTCGGCAAGACGCGTCGATACGTGTCTTCAACGGGTCAATCGGGCCCATAGTGCGGTGGCCAGAGTGCCGGACATTTTGACCGTGTGTGTGTGAAAATCGGTGGCCAAATCGTGCACCACTCCGTCAGTTTTCGTCGGATCCGGACGTGCGACACCTCCCTGGAATCGTCTTCGCGAGAGCCAGCTCTTGCCGTACCAGGGGGGGCGATCCAGTGAACGGCCCCGGAACTGGGTTTTGTGTGTGCGTGTGTGTGAGCGGAATTTTCATTTGTGCACCGTTTCGGAACCGCTGGTCCGATTTCTAAGTCCGGCACCTCGTTGCAAATGCGCCGACGAGACGCAGCTGTTGCCGTTGTTTCGGAGGCGATCCATTGAGCGGATCGGAAGATCAATTTTTAGACGAGTTAAACGCTGATTTTTGGTAAGTTTGAGAGTCCCATCAGTACCGGAACACGAGGACGCATCGACCAAAATTTTCCGGCAGTCGATCGGACCGGAAACAGCCTGGAAACCAGCGAAAAGGCGGAAAAAAGGGGGTTTTTCGGGTTTTTGGAGGCCAGTTTCCTCCCACCACCCCCTCGATCCACCCACCATCGGATAGGGCTCGGTCGGGCGCGTCGATCGATCCGTGGATCGCCAGGATCGGTTCATAAACGGCCGAGTTCTGCTATCTGGAAAAATCCGTTTGGTGGTGTTAGTGTGTGAGTGCATTAGTGTTAGTGTGAAAAACATTTCTATTGCACAACTTCGTGAAAAGTGGACCGATTGGGACGTCCAGCACTTCGTTGGAAGCGTCTCGGCAAGACGCGTCGATACGTGTCTTTAACGGGTCAATCGGGCCCATAGTGCGGTGGCCAGAGTGCCGGACATATTCGACCGTGTGTGTGTGAAAATCGGTGGCCAAATCGTGCACCACTTCGTCAGTTTTCGTCGGATCCGGACGTGCGACACCTCCCTGGAATCGTCTTCGCGAGAGCCAGCTTTTGCCGTACCAGGGGGGGCGATCCAGTGAACGGCCTCGGAACTGGGTTTTGTGTGTGTGTGTGTGCGAGCGGAATTTTCATTAGTGCACCGTTTCGGAACCGCTGGTCCGATTTGGACGTCCGACACCTCGTTGGATTCGTCTCGGCGAGACCTACTTGCTGCCATCAATCCGGAGTCGATCAACGGAGAGGCAAGTAAGTCGATTCTTTTTCATTAGGGTTTGCTTGGCACCTGGGGAAGCCAAGCACCATGGACGGTGCAAGGTCTTTGCGGTCGAGGACCTTGTCGACGGACGAGAGGGTTGCGCCGACGAATCGTCCTTCATTGCAGCCGCGAGTGCTGCTTACGAAGTCGTCGATGCCGGTCGTCAAGGAGACGACCTCTACCGGTTTTGCAGCGCAACGCGACGAGGAGATGCGCGAGCTTCGTCGCACCAACGAGGAGCTGCGGGCCATGCTCGCCAAGCTGCAGGAGGAGCTGTCCCTCTTCCGGGTCCAGATGGCGTCAGCAGAAGCGAATGCTCGTCGCGATGCGGAGGTGGCACTCTCGGCGGCTGTACGTCGGGAGGAAATAGCGGCGGCGGAAATCGCCGCACTTCGAGAGGCACAACGGCTGGATCGTGAGGCTCATCGGCGCGAGCGTGACGCGCTTAATGAGCTCATTTTGCAGGTCGTCGGAGGTCAGCAGCAGCTGGGCGAGCCGATACGCGCCTCTGTGGCTTATTCACCGACCCCAATGCCACGGCGTCGGATGGAGCAGCAGCAGAGTGAGCAGCAGCGTGGGCAGCAGCAGCAGCGGCAGCGACAGCAGGTTGCGGTGACGGCTATGGTGGAGCCGTCTCCGGACCAGGATGGCGGCTCCTGGACTGAGGTGGTGCGCCGTAAGCCGGCACGTCAATCAGCGAGCATGCAGCAGCAGCAGCAGCAGCAGCAGCAGAAGCAGCAGTGGCCGCAGCTGCAACAACAACGGGCGAAGGTCCAGCGACAGGCGGTTGCAGGACCATCGTCACAGCAGCCCCAACAACAGCGGGGGCAACAGGCCTGGCGTAGCCAGCCTGCAACACGGCGAGGCGGAGGGCGTCAACGGCAGCGCAAGACCAAGCCGGACGCAATTGAGATCGCTCCAGCCGAGGGACAAACCTGGACCGAGGTTTACCAGGTTGTGCGTGGGGCTCCAGAGATGGAAAAGTACGCAGAGGCTCTCGGAGTCGGACGACGCACCACACGCTCCCGACTCGTTATGGAGCTGAAGGAGAGCGCGAACGCTGCAGAGGTGCTGCAGTGCATCCAAGACGTGTGCGCGAAGGCGGAACTGCCGGCATCAGCACGCCTGGTGACTCCCACGGTCGACATCCGGATGGACGCGGTCGACCCTTTAGCGGAGGAGTCACACGTGGCGAAGGCACTCTCCGAGCTATGCCAGCACACCGTGGAGGAGACTTCGGTTCGGCTGCGACCAGCGTGGGACGGCACGAAGGTGGCGATAGCTCGGGTGACAACGAAGGCGGCAGAGGAGCTGGACGGGAAGTTTGTCAAAATCAAGTACACGTCCTGCCTGATCCGGAAGGTGGCTCCAATGCAGACGCGGCAGCAACGTTGTTACAAGTGTCTGGAGATGGGACACGTCCGGGCAGCGTGCACGAGCGAGGTCGATCGCTCGGCCAGCTGCATTCGATGCGGGAAGCCGGATCATCAGGCGAAGAGCTGCACGGCGGAGGTGTGTTGTGCCGTGTGCAGCGGCCCGCATCCGGTCGGTCATCTGACGTGCCGGCGCTAAAGGTGCTGCAGATCAACCTTGGGCGGAGCAGGACAGCTCAGGACCTGCTGATGCAGACGGCTCGCGAGCTGGATGTTCAGGTGGTGCTCGCCTGTGAGCTGTATCGGCCGCCTCGAGATGATCCGCGATGGGCTGTTGACGAGGAGTTGAGCGTGGCGATCGTCGCAACGGGGGCTTACCCCATTCAGCGTCTGTGGGGAAGCGTCGTCCCGGGATTGGTGGTTGCCACGATAGCGGGAGTCACGTTCGCCAGCTGCTACGTGTCGCCCAGCAGTGGTTCGGAAGACTTCGAGGAGTTTCTTGGTGCGGTGGAGGTGTCGCTGGTGGGACACACAACATCAGTCCTGGCCGGGGACTTCAACGCCTGGAACGAGGAGTGGGGGAGTGCGCGCACTACCCGGAAGGGGCAGGAGCTCCTAAGCGTGGCGGAGCAGCTGGCGCTGCAGACGCTGAACCGTGGCAACGTGCCCACCTTCAAGGGCAACGGGGTTGCACGGGAAAGCGTCATCGACGTCTCCTTCGCCAGCCAATCCATTGTGCGGCCGGACTCATGGCGCGTGCTTAACCGCTTCTCCGGAAGCGATCACGCGTACATCGAGTTTCAGGTGGAGGTTCCGGGTCAACGGAACAAGCGACGTGGCCAGCAGCACCAAAGCCAAGCAGCAGCCAGTGACGGGACAGCCAGGCATGCCGGAACTCGGTGGAAGACGACGCAGTTCGTCCGGAAGAGCTTTGACATCGCCCTCACAGTCGGCCGCTTCGGACAGGTCGACACTCCGGAGGGGCTGGTTGGCGGACTCACTCGGGCGTGCGATGAGACCATGGAGAGGGTACACGGGGCTACCTTCCACCGCAAGCCCCAGGTGTACTGGTGGTCTCCGGACATCGAGCGCTTGAGGGAAGAGTGCGAAGCAGCGGAGGCAGCCCATCGCCGGGCTCAACCGTCGGAGCGTGCTGCGACGTCTGCCGGACTGCAGGACTGTCGTCGTTTGCTGCAGGCCAGTATCCAGAACAGCAAGGAGAGCAGCCTTCAAGAGCTGATTGACGGCGTCGAGGCTGAGGTGTTCGGTCTTGGGTACAAGGTTGTGCGAGCGAAGCTTCGCGGCCGGGCGCCACCGGAAACGGACCGCGCTGTTCTTGGTCCGATCGTCGACGCCTTGTTCCCGGAGCATCCAGCGTTCGAGTGGCCGGACATCGAAGCGAGCACCGCCTCACAAGTCGCTCTGAGGCCGGTCACGAGCTCGGAGGTCCTGCTACTGGCTGAGCGGATGGCGTCGTCCAAGGCGCCAGGGTTGGACGGCATCCCGAACACTGCGGTAAAAGCAGCGATGCGGAAGCACCCGGAGGTCTTCGTGGACGTGTACAACCAGCTGCTCGA